>NW_017731858.1:1456871-1463697 GCF_001890085.2 Hipposideros armiger | reverse complement strand
CGACTGATCTGCCTCGCCAGAGAAGAGCGCAATGATGGTGTTAACTTGGGCCAGTGAAGCAACGTCCTCCACAACTAGGTTGAAGAACAAAACGACAGCAACGTGTCTGTTCCCCTTCCCCCAATTCCCCAGCACTGTTCCCATCCCCCCAATTCCCCAATAAAAATCTTAAAAAAAAAAAGAACAACAACATTAACAACAAAAAACAAGTGTTGGTGAACATGTGGAGAAATTGAAACCCTGTACATTGTTGGTACAGCTGCTAAGGAAAACAGTATGGAGGCTCCTAAAAAATTAAAAGTAGAATGATCCAGCAACCCTACATCTGGTATTTATCCAAAGAATATAAATCAGGTTCTCCAAATGATATTAACACTACTATGTTCACTGTAGCACTATTTACAACAGCCAAGTTGTAGAAACAACCTAAATGTCCATCAACAGATGAATGAATAAAGAAAATGTGGTATGTAAAGACAATGCATTATTCAGTCTTAAAAATGAAAGAAATCCTCCCATATGTGACAACATAGGTGAACATTTAGGACATTGTGCTAAGTGAAGTAAGCGATTAACAGAGGGACAAATACTGTATGATTCCACTTTAATGAGGTATCTAAAATAGTCAAAGTCATAGAAGCATGGAATAAAATGGTAGTTGTGAGGGAGTGGAAGTAGGAGGAAATGAGGAGTTATTAATCAACGGGAATTAAGTTTCAATAATGCAAGATGAATAACTTCTAGAAATCTGCTGTACAACATTGTGCATACAGTTAGCAATACAGTATTATACACTTAAAAATCAATACTGTATTATACACCTAAAATATATTAAAAGGGTAGATCTCATATAAGTATTCTTACCACAATAAAATTTTAAAACATTTGTTTTTAATTTAATAAACTTTAAAGATGTGAATGCCAACAACAGAAAGAAGCTTCCAGATAACATATCATTTCCTCTGCCCGGGAATAAAGTGGTCTTTCCTAGAATGTTAACAATCATGCAAGCTCATTAGTTTCCTCAAATGAAATACTTTGATCCAATAAACTAACCTTACCAATAAACTCCAATCTTAAAAGTCTTGCTGGCTTTTTGTTTGTTTGTTTGTTTGTTTGTTTTTTAAGATGTTATTGGGGAATTGGGGTAGGGGAATAGTGTTTGGCAATTGGGGAGGGGGACCAGACAAGTTCTTGTTCTTCAGTCTTCATTGTGGAGGGCGCTAGTTGCCATCTGGCTTCCCATCAGCAGCTCGTGGCCTCTAAGCTCAAGGTGCTGTGTTCAATCTTAGTTGCNTTTTTTTACACACTAACTGTTTTTTTACTTCTGTATCCAACTTCAGCTATAAAACCCTTACCCACTAAGACTTAGCTGCTGGTCTCCCCTTTGAGAGACAGCCCCAGGTCTGGTCATAGACTCTTTGGAACGAAAATTCTCTTATACAAGTTTTGTTTAGGAGCCTTAAACTTAACACTTTGACTCGACACATGTGTGCTAGGCACTGTGCTAGGTGGGAGCGGGGAATGATAGTAGTGAAAAAACCAAATCCCTTAATTCATGAAGCTTACATTTGTCAATGAAAAAACATCCAGCCTAAGAGAAAGCTTATAAGAGTTTACTTGAGCCAAACTGAAGACAATTACTGGGAAGCAAAATCTCAATGGATTGAGAAAATGCTCCACAAAATGGTGTTTTACAACTTATTTTATACATAGAATCAAATCAGGAGGGTTATATGAAATCCACTGGTGGTAGATTAAGGGGTGGGAGAAAGTTAAGTGGGGAAATTTCTGGGATTGGATAAAAGTAAATTGGAGAGACAGGTACTTCTACATAGGTGAGTATGGGATAGTTACTAGTTCACATTTTACAGCACATAGAGATGTTAATCAGGGGACAAGAATAACATTGTGAGATTCCGTAGTTTCCTCGCTCTGGTCCAGAAAAAGGGGATTACTCTGACATGCCAAGGGCATGTTATCTTAGATGCAAAAAGACAATAGACAGACTCACTTAAGGTAAAGATTGACCTTTGTCAAGGAAGCTACACACTAAAGATGTGACTTCCCGCCATGCCCCACCTTAGTTAGGAATTTTTATGTTCACACCACCCTATGAGGTTAGTTTTCAGTCTCCTGAGCTTGTCGGGTTTAACATGTGGCCCCTTTTCCATTCACACACTCTAGTTAGAGAGATTGACACAGAGCAAAGGGAATAGAGAGGGAGCAGGTGGTGGCTTTAGACAAGGGTGACCAGAGTTGGCTTTCCTGACCACGTGACATTTGTGCAGGACTGAATGAAATGACAGAGCTGGCCTCACTAGTGAATAGGGAAAGGCCACACCAGGCAATGGGAACTGCAGGTGCAAAGGACTTGGGACAGGAACTTGTTTGGCATGATCAGGGAACAAGCAGGAGGGATGGGGGAGGGCTGGAGCAGCATGAGGGTGTTGAGGTAGGGGATGAAGTTAGTAGGAGATGGGGCAGGTGAGGTAGAGAAGGACCTGATCATAGGGCCCTGCGGTCCACAGCAAGGGGTGGAGATCTCGTTCCAAATGGGGTGGGAAAGGTTTGCTGAGACTGCACGTTGGGACATGAGAGGAAAGTGAAGTGTTAGGATCATGCAAAGGTCTTTACCCAGGCAACTGGAAGTGTTTCTGGAGTTTCGGGTCTTCTTGCCAACACAGCGAAGAATCAAGGGTCAGCAAGCTGATTAATGTGCAAGCAGGTTTTATTAGTGATACTTTCTCAGGGAAGAGAAAGAGCCTAGCCGAGATGGGAGAGAGAGGCACTGGCTCCCGATTTTAGTGATAGGTTCTTGGGGAACAGACTGGGCCTAGCTGAGGTGGGAGGAAGAGGCATAGGTTCCTGGTATTAGTAAGAGAGAGACAGAGAGACACACAGAGAAATACAGAGAGACACAAAGAGAGAGACAGAGAAAGACCTATGCCCCTTGTCCCAAGGACTTATAGTTTTCTGGGTGGGGTGAGGGAGTTACATATTGATTTGTTGGCTAAAGATGGTGCATGCTCTTCCACAGTAGGGCATGACCTCCTAAGATGGGGGGAGGTCTGTTGACTCAGATCCTTATCTTGCTCCAGGCCACCTCTCCTCACCTGTTGTAAAAACAGATATGTGGCTGGAAGCAGTTAATCAAAGCTATTTATGAGCTTTTTCTGTAGGCACCATGGACCCCCTCTCACTCCTCCCCCTTCTCCTACATTTTCTAGCTTCTACCTAACAGAATGATGGAGATGCCATTAAGTGAGGCAAAGGAGACTGGAAAGAAGCTCAAAAGGACTTCAATTTACACGTGCTACATTTGAGAGCTCATTAGATCTCCAAGGGGAGCTGTAAAGGAGTCATCTGGATCTTTCTGTCTACAACACACAGCAGGTGTCAGAGTAGCAGCTGTCAGTGCAGAAGGGGCGTTTAAAGCCCTGAGATGGGATGAGATTCTCGAGTGAGTACACACACAGAAGTGGTCCAAGGCCTGAGCCCTGTGACTCTCCAAAATCCAGACTCTACAGCATGAAGACAAGAGGAGCCAGCAGAACTAACTGACTAGCTAGTCAGATGACAAGAAAACCGATAGAGCTTGGTGTCCCACAAGTCAAGGGAAGCAAGAGTTGCAAAGAGAACAGAGTGATTAACTACATCGAATGCTGCCAAGAGGCCCAGTAAGGTAAGGACTCACTCACCACTAGATTTGACAGCAGGAAGGGAGGACACAGAAAACTGGATATCCACACGCAAAATAATGAAATTGAATGCTTATCTCACACTATACACAAAAATCAATCCAAAATAGATTAAAGACTTAAACATAAGACCGGAAAGTATAAAACTCCTAGAAGAAACAGGAAAATCTTCATGACTTTGGTCTTGACAATGATTTCATAGAAATTATACCAAAATGGCAACAAAAGCAGAAATAAACAAGTAGAGCTATGCGAAACTAAAGGCTTCTGTACAGCAAAGGAAATAATCAACAGAGTGAAAATGTAATCAATGGAATGGGGAAAATATTTGCAAACTATATATCTATAAAGGATTAGTCTACAAAATATATAAATAATTCCTACAACTCATCAGTAAAAAAATAAAAACTAATAGCCCAGTTAAAAAATGGGCTAAAGATTTGATTAGACATTTCTCAAACATATACAAATAGCCAACAGATATATGAAAAGATACTCAGTGCCACTAACCATCAGGTAAATGCAAATGAAAACCATATCACCTCAAGCTATTCAGGATGGCTATTAAGAACAACAACATTAGGGGCCGGCCGAGTGGTACATTGGTTAAGAGCTGGCTTGGGACGCCAGAGGGCCCTAGTTTGGATCCCACATATGAGGGCAAGTGACACTGCCTTCTACAGCTAAGATGCTGAACAACAGCTCAACCTGGAGCTGGGCTGCCGTGAGTCGCCAGCAATGGCATAGGCTGCAGTCCCTGCTGCAGTGGGTTGTGATGGGCTACCATGTATAGCCAGCAGCATCCAGAAGCCAGTGACTGATCTGCCTCACCCGGGGAGCGCGCAATGATGGTGCCAACTTGGGCCAGTGAAGCAACGTCCTCCACAACTAGACTGAAGAACAAAAGGACAGCAACTTGTCTGTTCCCCTTCCCCNTTGAAAGCGCCGCCGGGAGGCTGTGCACCGCCTTCTGGTGCCTTGAAAAGCTTGCTGGGGTGGTGTCTGCAGAACTGTGGGACCGGTTCAGTGAGAGAACAGTGAATGAATGAGAGAAGGATCAAAGAAACCAAGCAGAATTTAGGGGCAGGTTTCTGGAGGGCAGATACAGAGTTGCCTGTAGTATCCATCAGTAGATTCCAGAATCTTCTGCTCTTCAGCCCCATGCAGGGAGACCATGCCTAGACCCAGGAAGAGGCTGGCTGGGGCTGCTAAGCCATACAGGAAGGGGCCAGCAGAAAAATATACCAAGACTTAGGAACCAGATGAGGCATCAACTAAAGTGGTGAACTCTAGCCCTCAGAAGACATCAACCTCTAAAAATTGTGGGAAGAATCTAAGCAACTGCTGGCTGACGACGTCAGAGCCAGAAAGCCGACTAGAGAAAGGTGTAGATGTGAAGTTCAGCATTGAGGACCTCAAAGCGCAGCCCAAGCAGACAGCATGCTGGGATGGTGTTCGCAACTACCAGGCCTGGAACTTCCTTAGAGCCATGAAGCTGGAGGAAGAAGCCTTCTTCTACCATAGCAACTGCCAAGAGCCAGGCATGTCAGGACTTGTGAAGATTGTGAAGGAGGCTTACCCAGACCACACACAGTTGGAAAAAAAGCAATCCTTATTATGACCCATCCAGCAAAGAAGACAACCCTAAATGGTCCATGGTGGATGTACAGTTTGTTCGGATGATGAAGCGTTTCATTCCCCTGGCTGAGCTCAAAACCCATCACCAAGCTCACAAAGCCACTGGTGGCCCTTTAAAAAATATGGCGCTCTTCACTCAGCAGAGACGCTCAGTTCAGCCCCTGACCCAAGAGGAGTTTGGTTTTGTTTTGAGTCTGGAGGAAAAGGAACTGAGATAACTGAGACACTCGCTGGAATGGGCAAGACATTACTCCAAAGAAGTGAAGTTTCTATTAAGACACAAGGAGGTGTAAGGATACTTGCTTGCTATTATCATCTGGGGTTATCTACATAGGGGGATTTTGTGTACTTTTCTCAATAAAACACTGATATCAAAAAAAAGATAATAGAAGACTATAGCCTGTTAAGCACAGGATATATAGCTCTGTTTTTCCTGCTCTTGAGATAACATCACTGACTTACAATCCCAAGATGTTTTACAGAAATCTATAAGCAAGAAAGATTACCTTACCAGTCATGAAGACACCAAACAGGATGCCACCAAGTACTAAATAAATGAAATTAAGAAAATTGCTGAAGCTTGCACAAGAAGTGACCAATCAACACATCCCACTACCCAGAACCCCTTACTCATACTTACTCATGACTTTTTGCCTTTAAAAGCCCCCCAATTATAAGCCATCAGGGAGTCTGGGTTTTTAAACAATAGCTTCCAGTTGTCCTCAGGTGGTACCCAGCAATAAAATGACCCTAATTCCTCCACTGCAATTCTTGGTGTTTGGCTCTGCTGTGCACCAGGTGGGTGAATTCTCTTATTCATAGCATCCATTAGGACTTAATATACAAGTTTTGGTTTCACAATACTGGGCAGGGAAAATGTTCCCAGCCAGACATAATAACCATTCCTATTTAAATATTCAGGTAAAATTGACAAAACTGTTAGGTAGAAGTTAAAAAATGTAGAAGGAGGAGGGGTGGGAGGGGGTCCATAGTGCCTATAGAAAAAGCTCATAAATAGCTTTGATTGGCTGCCTCCAGCCACGTATCTGTTTTTACAACAGATGACAAGAGGTGGTCTGGAAAAGCCAAGGATCTGAGCCAACAGACCTCCAGCCATCTTAGGAGGTCACGCCCTCCTGTGGAAGAAAGAGCAGGCACCACTTTTCCCACCAAATCAATATGTAACTCCCTCACCCCACCCAGCAAACTAGAAGCCCTCAGGACAAGGGCTCTCTGTGGTCCTTGAGATCTCTCCTCCTTTTTGTCTCCCACTTTCTTTCTCTTTCCTTTCTTTCTCTCTCTCTCTTTCTTTCTCTCCCTCCCTCTCCCTCACCTCTGCTAGGCCTGTTCTCTTCCCTGAAAATGTATCACTAATAAACCCTGCTTGCATGTTAATCAGCTTGCTGACCTTTGATTCTCTACTGCATCGGAAAGAAGAATCGAGACTCCAGTAACATAACTCCTTTCATAATACTTGCTTAAACAAT
>NW_017731858.1:1452872-1455058 GCF_001890085.2 Hipposideros armiger | reverse complement strand
ACCATCCCATGTGGGAGTTGACTGGCAATGTTGTTGTTAGGAACACGTGCCATCACTGACTGATCCATCTTGTCACCTGTGGCAGCTCAGCTCCAACGCAACTCACTGATCCATGTGGGAATCGAACCAGAGACCCTGTTGCTCAGAGCACGCGCTCTTAACCAACTGAGCCACTTGGCCGGCCCTAAACCTTGTTTTTGCAACTTGCTTAATTCTGTCTCTTGGCCGAATTTTTTTCCTTCAAGAGGACAAAACCTGAAGAAAAACATTATTCCTGATAACAGTTCCTTCTTCTCAAAAATGGTCCTCATGTCCCTTCCCTATACTAGCTAAGCTGAACTAGCTTCACAAATATTTTCTCCTGCCAATCTAAATTTAGAGAGGACTCTCAACACCTCTAACTTCCAACAACTCCACCCCACACACCCACCTCCCTCGCCCCCACTCCACCCCACCCCCCGCAGGCAGATGAGGAAGGCTGATAGAGTAAGAAAGCTAACCTCTTGGTGGCATGTCGTTTTAGCAACCAGAGACACCAATAATGGAGAGAGACAGGCAATGCAGAAAGCAGGAAAGAGGACAGACCACGAGGTCTGACCCCGCATCCTTTCTGACTTCAGTCTTTTATTAGAGATAACAGAAAAACAGGTGGTAGGAAATAACACACACGCCTCCAAGGCTAAGGGAGAAATGCTTAGTCTAAGAGTTGTTTTTTAGCTCAAGAAGAACAAAACAGTTTCAAGGACTTTGACTTTGCACACACTGTTTTCAGTGTGGCAAGCATCCAGCCTCTCTCAGCCGACCGCCGAGCTTTTACTCAGAGAGCAGCAACCTTACAATCTTGATTCTACAGGCCTATGTGGGGGAGTCCCTGGTGTGTCCCTACAGTGGCATTTTATCAGACATCACAGAATTCTCAGCTGCAGCAGTTCCCCGTAGTTAGTGGTGTCCCAGCCAGTGAGCACTCCTGGCTTAGTAGACAAAACTGTCAGGGAAGAAAAATTTTACTCTACCTTTTGAGGTTCTTCAACTTGACATGAGATAGATTAGCAGGAGAAAAACAAATAAAAGTTTAGTAACATGTATACCTCCTGTATACATGGGAGAGACCCAGGAACACTGAGTTAACTCGTCAAAATGGAAGAACCCACCACCTTAAATACCACCTTCACCTAGAGACAAAAGAAGACCTTGGGGGTGGAGACAGTTATGGGAGGTTTCCAGGAAAAGCACAGTAAACAAAAGTAAGATGGCATGTAGGTTGCAGTCATGCCTTCTCCAAAGATAATGAAGGCAGGCCTGCTACAGTAGGGAAAACACCCTTACAAATGGAGAATTTCCTTACAAATATAAATGTCCTTTACAAAGGATAACTTCCACTTGATTTTTCAGAGCTTCTTCCCTGTCAGCTGTTTCTTAAAAATAACCAGCCTAAAATAACCCTTATGACAAAAAGACATATTTTGGGGTGACAAATTCTGCTTCCCTACAGTGGCAAAGAGGTTAGTACTTGTTTCTAGACAGTTTGGATGAGGGGTCAGGTTGTCAAGATTGGTCTGGAGAGCAAGGAAACTTCCACAGTGAGAGGCTCTCAGGCACCCTGAGGACACCTACAAGGAAAGAGATGTTTCTCTCTTTCCCTCCTTTCTACTTCCTTCTCTTATCTGTTGATTCATTCGTTTATTCAGTCAGCAAACTTTACCAAATACTTACTTAACACTGTGCAGGCACCAGACTATTCCTTGGGGAAACAGGATGAGAAGACATAGTATCTGTCCTCAGAAAGATCACAGTTTCCTGGAGAAGACACACAAAAAATCACATGAGAGTCAGGCATTAATTAAGGCATGTACAAGATGCTACAGGGTGACCGAGAGACAACTGGGGACATGGGGGCTTCAAAAAGGTGGTGACAGTTGGGTAAGATCTTAGAGGATAAGTATGATTTTTCCCAGCACACTAGACGGAGGAAAGGCCTTCCAAGCAGAGGGAACAGCATGGGCAAAGGCATAGAGATGCAATGGAGCATTGTATGGTATTAAGCTGGGAGAGCAACATAATCATTCTTTTGTTGAGGACCCAGGCCTTAGGCTGGGGCACCCTTCCCCCCCCCACCCACCACCCCCAAAGGAATTTAAAAAGCTCCTGCTTCAGCAAAAGTTAACAAAGCTTCTTGACAAGAGACT
>NW_017731858.1:1440969-1446727 GCF_001890085.2 Hipposideros armiger | reverse complement strand
CATTTCCCAGCCTCCCTACAGACTAAGTCCTAGCCAAGTGATATAAATGAAAGTGGTATGTATCCTTTAAAAGAGGGGGCATGCTTTTCTTGAATTCTTCCTTCCTTTTGGCTGTAATGCTGATCAAATGGCTGGAACTCAAGCAGGTATTTTGGAGTATGAGGCAAAGCCTCATGCTAAGAATGGCAGAAGAACAATAGAAAACAAGTCTGTGTACCTGATGAGTATGAAGCCAATAAACTCACCTTGGACTTTACACCTTCTGACTTCATTCATAGCAGAAAGAAACAAACTTTTATCTTGTTTAAAACAAGATTAAATTTGATCCTAAATAACTGAGTTGGGAAGACCAAAAGCAGAAGAGATTGGATTGAAGAGGAAAACAGAAGCCCAGGATGCATGAGGAAGTTTGCACAAGAGTAAACTAATGCAAAAAGGAGATGTAACACCAAAGATGCATCATGCTCAGATGGGCTTGGGAGTAGAGTTCAAATTTCTCACACCTGCAAAGTTCAGGGTCCCTCAAGCTGAGAAATAAACAACAGTAACACCAAAAACAATAGTAAAACAGATCTTAACTGGTGAGAATCACGACAACCAGTAGAGGTAAACACAGAATTTCTCTATAAGGACTTTTCCATACCCAGGGAGATGGGACTTCTACAGAGAGCAAGCCCACTGAAGGTGGGCTCACAACCAAGATTACAGACTACATCAGGAAATCAACTGCCTGCAGGGAGTCAGAACATGGAATAATTTACACCTGATGAACTAGTGATAATGGAGCAATCCAAAAGAGCTTTTGGAAAAAGGAAGGAATAGAAACAAAAATTTTAAAGCATTAAGAAAGATGGATTTTAAAAATATCCAAATACAGGGGTGGCCAGTTTGCTCAGATGGTTACAGCACAGGCTCATAACACCAAGGTTGCCGGTTTGATTACCACATGGGCCAAGGAGCTGCACCCTCCACAACTAGATTAAAGAGGACTGATTGACCTGGAGCTGATGGGTCCTGGAAAAACATACTATTCCCTAATATTTTTTTTTAAATTAAAAGACAAATTTTAAAATATCATTACTTTTGGAAAAAATTAATAGACAAAATGAACAATAGACTAGACACAGCCAAAAAAAGAAATCACTGAATTGGAAGACATAGCTGAAGAAATCAACTGGAATTCAACACAGTAAAACAATAAAAGAGAAAAAGCAAAAGAAAACCTGATTACTGGTAGAAAGAATGAGGCATTCCAATACATGTCTACTAGGGATTCAAGAAGGAGAAAATGGGAAACAGACAATATTTGAAGACCCAATGACTGAAAACATTTTAGAAATAAAGGAAGTCTTCAAGCTGAACAAGCAAACCTATGTATATAGCAAGACAAATGAAAACAAGTCCACAGCCAGACACATAGTAGTAAAACTGCAGAGAATTAGAAGCAAAAAAAAAAGTTATAAGAGAGACAGATTACTTACAAAATAACAATAGAATAATAACTACAGACTTCTTTTTTTAAAAAGATACTAGAGGGCCGGCCGAGTGGCGCGATGGTTAAGAACTGGTTTGGGATGCCAGAGGGCCCCGGTTCGGATCCCACATATGAGGGCCAGTGACACTACCCTCCACAGCTAAGATGCTGAACAGCAGCTCAACCTGGAGCTGGGCTGCCGAGAGTCGCCGGCGACGGCGTAGGCTGCAGCCCCTGTGGCAGTGGGTTGTCATGGGCTACCGTGTGTGGCCAGCAGCCAGCGTGAGCAGCCAGGAGCCGCAGTGAGCAGCCAGGAGCCGCAGTGAGCGGCCTTCCAGAAGCCGGAGACTAATCTGCCTCGCCCGGGAAGAGCGCAATGATGGTGCCAACTTGGGCCAGTGAAACAACGTCATCCACAACTAGACTGAAGAACAAAAACCAACAGCAACTTGTCTGTTTCCCTTCCCCCAATTCCCCAGCGCTGTTCCCATCCCCACAATTCCCCAATAAAAAATAAAAAATCTTAAAAAAAAGGAAAAAGATACTAGAGATGATAGAGTATCTCCAAAGTGCTAAGAAAAATAACTCAATCAAGAATTCTATATTCGGGCCGGCCGAGTGGCTCAGTTGGTTAAGAGCTCGCTCAANCCCATATCCACTGAGCAATCTGGACATTAGCTCAGCTCAAGGTGCCAAGTTCAGTCTTAGTTGCGGGTGGGCATAGCCCACAATTGAACAGGCAATCTTGTTGTTACACCAGCTGAGCCATTCTGCCACCTGTTGGGAGCTCAGCTCAGGCACAGTGTCACTGGCCCATGTAGGAATCGAACTGGCGGCCCTGGTGCTCAGAGCTCACGCTTTTAAGCCAACTCTTAACCAACTAAGCCACTCGGCCAGCCCAAAAGTCTTACTGTTTTAAATAAATATACTCTTCAAGATTACATAAAAAAATATAGATAATTATTGAAACTGAGTGACTACTTAATGAGAGTTCATTATACTGTTCTCTCTACTTTTAGGCATACTTGAACATTTTCATAATAAAAACGTTTTTAAAAAAATTCCTCCAAGTGGCTCAGTTGGTTAGGAGCTTGCTGAAGAATGCAAGCTCTGAGCAACAGAGTTGCCAGTTCGATTCCCAGCCCGAGCTGAGCTACCACTGAGCTGCCAACAGGTGGCAGGATTGCTCAGCTAAAAAAGAAAAAAAAATCCTCCAATTATTTTCCCATGTCAATTGCCAGGATAAAGTACAAATTTTTTAGCAGGAAAACAATATTTTTTTAGGATCAGGCCTACTTCTCTGGCTTCATATCTTAAACCCTCCCACCCCCACACCTCTTACATTCTGTACTGTAGGATTTCGCAGCCTCAGCACTATTGTGATTTTGGTCCCAATAATTCCTTGGGGTGGGGGCTTACCTGCACATTGTAAGGTTTTTAGCAGCATCTGTCTCCTACCCACTCTATGCCAATAGCGCTTACCTGGTTGTGACAACCCAAAAAATTCTCCAGAATTTGCCAAATATTCCCTAAAGGACAAAAATGCCCCGACTGAGACTGTCAACAAAACAACATCCAGCCTAAGAGAAAGTTTATGAGTTTATTTGAGTCAAACTGACAACAATTTCCAGGAAGCAAAATTTCAAAGGATTGAGAAAATGCTTCACAAAATGGCGTTTTGCAACTTATTTTATACATAGAATCAAAGGAGGAAAGTTACATGCATCCACTGGTGGTAGATTAAGGGAGTGGGAGAAAGCAAATTGGGGAAATCTCTGGGATTGGATAAAAGTAAATTGGAGAGACAGGTATTTCTTTTACATAGGAGGATGCAGGGTAGCTAATAGTTCACTTTTTATAGCACATAGAGATGTTAATCTGGGGACAAGAATAATAACGAGGGATTCTGTAGTTTTCTGCTCTAGTCTGGAAAAAGGGATTACTGACATTCCAAGGATGTCATCTTGTTACTGGAGAACAGGCTTTTCTCGGCATGGAGTCCAGGTTCTTGGTGTCTCGAGCAAAGAATTGAAGAGGCACAGAAGTAAAGTCGTGAAAGAGCGGTTTGTTAGAAAGAACAGTACACGCCAAAGAAATAGGAGTGGACCGGAGCAGTATAGAAAGTAGCTCAAAGGCCCCAACTAATGAGGCCTTGGTGGTTTTTATCCTTTTTTTCTCTATAATGGGCTGGTTTTTTCCAGGTATGAGACCACTTGATTGACACCTGTGATTGACAAGAGGCTATTACTTTATTGTTTTAGACTGTGCATGTTTCTTCCCAGAATTCAGTCTGTTATAGTAATATTAATGAACTTCCAAGCGTATGTATGATATTATAATGCTGATATAATGATGTCCAGGTGAAATGAAGGTCATGGTGGCCTTCACTGTGCAGGTGTGAGTGACTGGTTTAAGCTAGTTGGGTATTTTGTACCCATTTGTTTCCTCATAGAAGTAAATAATTACAGTAAGAAGGGGGAGTTTTGGGTGGAGAGGGGAGGTCTTCTGGGCGGTTGGATTGTGTGGGTGATATTAGACAAGTAGGAATGCAGAGACTCGATGCCTGTCTCTAACTGCCTGCCTTGTTTTCCCCTTGAAAGACGTGATCCCCATAAAATCTCTATGGGAAATTGAGGGACAGGAGGCCTTTCCTTCTGTATCTGCTTCCTGCTGGGCAGGGGTGCCCAGCTGTCCCTACCTATTGGGGGGATTCACGGAACTCTCGCCCTGTCTGATCTTAGATGAAGGAAGGGGGTCTCAAAATCTACCTGGAAGACCATGCTTCACCTGGAAGACCATGTCGGATCCTGTTGCAGTATTATTTGTATCCTCAAAGCCCCTGAATGAGGAAAAACATAGATTTTAATTAATAAACTTAAAAGTGTTGGGCTTAAAAAGCAGAACTCAAAGCTATTGATGTAAGGTGGCTACGTGATGGCTCTGTGGAGCCTGTGGTCATTTAACCGGTTATTCAGGTGACGTTAATTGTCCAGGAGCTGGGCCCAGAATGGGTTAAGAAAGAACATTAGGCTTCAATGATTACAATCAACAAGTATAAATCACAAATCTTGGGCAATTATCTAGAGTAGGGGTAGGAACTTTCCATGATTCAGGTTAAAAACAATCTATTATTTATGATTAAGAAACTGATTTGATAACCAGGGGTTATCATGCCAAAACATTAGGAAAAAGAAAACGTAGGGTTTTTACACTGAAAAAGCCCTTTCATTTGGCCCGTATGAATCTTAGGTTCAAAAAGACAATAGACAGGCTCACCTGAGGTGAAGATTGACTTTATAAAGGAAGATTCAGACTAAAGATGTGACTTCCTGCCATGGCCCACCTAAATTATGAATTTTTTTTATGTTCATGCCATCTTATGTGGTTATTTACAGTTTCCTGAGCTTGTCAGGTTTAATCTGTAGTCCTTTTAACATCCTCAAGATCATGCATCTTGGTGTACCAGACAGCCATCAGTTTCCAACATGACACACTTTTTCATACCTCTGATAATTTGTATAAACTATTTCTTTTATCTAGAATGTCTTTCCTCTTCTTCTCTGGCTGACAAGTTTTGTTAATTGTTCAAATACTTGCTTACAGCAACACTTCTTGGGTGACGTTTTGTTTCCTGTGTTCATTTCATTTTTGTAGCCCCAGTGTCTAACACAGTCCCTGGGATAAAGTAGGTGCTGGATAAATGTTTGCTGAAAAGATTAATCATAATTGTGAGATTTTTATTGAACTCGTGAGCACTGAACTTTATGAAAGGTATAAAGCAAGTTCCTCACTCTGGAATGGTTTACAATTTTGTGGGTGTGATAGAACCTGTTAATTATCCCCCATTATTCTTTCTTTCCTTTGTCTCTAATACAAGAAGCCCTGGTGGCTGGCTATTAAAAAACATTTCTGGGCCGGCCGAGTGGCACGTTGGTTAAGAGCTGGCTTGGGACACCAGCTCTGAGCAGCAAGGCCCCGATTCGGATCCCACATGAGGGCCAGTGACACAGCCCTCTACAGCTAAGATGGTGAGCAGCAGCTCAACCTGGAGCTGGACTGTCATGAGTCACCAGTGATGGCGTAGGCTGCAGCCCTTGCTGCAGTGGGCTGCCATAAGCTACCGTGTGTTGCCGACAGCCAGCGTGAGTGGCCAGGCAGCCAGTGTGAGCTGCCAAGAGCTGCTGTGAGCAGCTGTCCAGAGGCCAGTGACCAATCTGCCTCACCCGGGAAGAGCACAATGATAATACCAACATGGGCCAGTGAAGCAATGTCCTCCACAACTAG
>NW_017731858.1:1436558-1438694 GCF_001890085.2 Hipposideros armiger | reverse complement strand
TTCATTCAAGAAACTCAACAAGTGTAATAAATTTATTATGAAAAAAACCTGAGCATCTACTATGTGCCAGGTAGTTTTCTAAATGCTTGGGATACACAGTGAATGAAACAGATGTACATGCCCTCATTGAATTGACACTCTAGTGGGGAGAGACAGGAAACAAACAACAAACAAATACGTGAATTATATAATAGGCAAAAACAGGTAAGGGGATTGAGATTGCCTGCAGCAGGGAATGGGTTGAAAATTATGAAAAGATTGTCAGGGTTACCTTATTAAGAAGGTGGCACTGAAGCAAAGATTTGAAGGAGTTGAGGTACTAGGTTAAATGTATCTAGCTAAATTTTCATTTACCAGACAGAGAAATAAAAGCATTTTTAGACATATAAATATTGTGGGTGTTCAATATTCACAGACCCTCATTAACACAACTATTAAAATGAACATTTTTGCACAAAAATTTTGTAAGGAAATTGCATCCAGAAAGGAGAAAAAAGCAAAATGAAATAGTGAGCAAAGACTTTGCAAAACCTAAATGTGCACTGTTTACGTAAATAGGAGAGTTTAAAAAAATAAAACCGAAATTACCTTATAACTATAATATAGAAAAGTGGATGGTGTAATAGGAAGTATTGGAGTTAAAGCATGGGAAACTCCATGTACTATTTGGAAAAATGATGTAGTTACTTATTAACTCTAAACTTATTAAAAATTAAACTTGCATTTTGAAATTTTAAATGAATACTAAAGTAACAGTGAAAACAAACAAAAACATACATAAAAAAACTAAAACCCAACCCTAAATAGCCAATGAGTTAAAGAGAAAATCTTAATGGGAATCATGAAAAAGTTAAAACTGAATGACAATAAAACACATAAGAATATGTGAGATGCATCTAAAATGGAATCATGAAGAAAATTTATAGTGTTAAATGAACTTTTAAAAATATTCTAAATTAATGTATAAAGCATTCAATTTGTGAAGCCAGAGAAAGAGCAGAATAAACCTAAGAAAATACAGAGAAAAAAATAATATAAAGTGCAGAAATTAATAAACACACACACACACACACACACACACACACACAGAGGAGACGATCAACAAAACCAAAAGCTGGTTCTTTGAAAAAATTAATATAACAGACATACTTTTATCAACGTTAACCTATTAAAAAAGATAAAAAGTATACATAAATAATACAGAAAAAAATAATACAAATTAAAACCATATAAGACACTTTGGAAACTTGACAGAATGACATGCTTTCATCTCCACAACACTCTGAAATCCCACTAAAATAACAGATAATTATAAAAGATACGGACTCACAAGGACATAAAACTTGCTTAGTCGAATGGAGGAATTATGAAACTAAGTACACTCAAGGGGGGAGTCAACAGGAAATAAGCTAATTTTGCTGCAGAAACCCAGAAAAGTCCAGGAACTGAAGGCATCAGCGTAAACAGTATTTCATTTTATGTGAAACAACTATAATGTGTTAGGAAAAGATCTATGATTTCTATCCATCAAAATCACAAGTACTCCTAATACTGCTATGGTTTACTGCCTACATTCATAATTGAAGGAAATGCTAAATTTCATTCAATGGTTAGTGAAAACAAAGATGAAATTTTTTTCCATCAAAGCTCATAAGTTCAACACATGCACAACCTATGACCTAGAGATTCTACTCTGAGGTATACCTAACAGACATACTTGCACGCAGAAACACATACAAGAATGTGCATAGAGGGCCCGCCGAGTGGCACATTGGTTAAGAGCTGGCTTGGGATGCCAGCTCTGAGCAGCAGGGCCCTGGTTCGGATCCCACATATGAGGGCCAGTGACACTGCCCTCTACAGCTAAGATGGTGAACAACAGCTTGACCTGGAACTGGGCTGCCATGAGTCGCCAGTGAGGGCATCAGCTGCAGCCCCTGTGGCAGTGGGCTGCCATAGCTATCATGAGTGGCCGGCAGCCAGCATGAGCAGCCGGCGGCCGGCATGAGCTAAGAGCCGCCGTGAGCGGCCGTCCAGAAGCCGGCAACCGATCTGCCTCACCCAGGAAGAGCGCAATGATAATACAAACATGGGCCAGTGAAGCGACGTCCTCCACAACTAGACTGAAGAACAAAA
>NW_017731858.1:1410279-1434258 GCF_001890085.2 Hipposideros armiger | reverse complement strand
TGCCAACTTGGGCCAGTGAAGCAATGTCCTCCACAACTAGACTGAAGAACAAAACGACAGCAACTTGTCTGTTCCCCTTCCCCCAATTCCCCAGCATTGTTCCCATCACCCAATTCCCCAATAAAAATATTTTTTAAAAAAAGAAGTACAAATTGGTTGTTACACGGTAGTCATGGGAATGTACGGTATAGCATAAGGAATATAGTCAATAATATTGTAATAACTATGTATGGTGACAGATAAGTACTAGATATATCAAGGCAATAGATAGGAATGGGGTTGGGAACAAGGTGAAAAAGGTGAAGGTAATAAGAAATACAAATTGAAAGTTAATGCAGTTTGGGGAATATAATCAACAATGTTCTAAAGATTACGTAAGGTGCTAGATGGGCACTGGACTTATCAGGGGGATTGCGTCATAGACTGTGTAGATGCCTGACAATGCACTGTACACCTGAAGAGCTGAAGTAGAATAATATTGAATGTCAACTATAACTAAATATATAGGTGTATATAGTCACAGGATGTGAGTACAACATAGGGAAAATAGTCAATGGTATTGTAACAGCTATATAACATGCCAGAGAGGTAGTAGCTTGGGGTGTGGGTTATCACTTTATGAGGGGTTTAAATGTCTAATTATTACGTTGCTTTGTACACTGAAACTAATTTTTAAAAATTCAAAAAAAGAAAAAGAAAATTTATTTTCACTCTCAGTACCTAGTACTTATCTGGGGCCATTTAATATAGAAGGACTAGCAGGGGGTCTCTTTGCCCCCGCACCCCTGGGTAATGCTATATTAAAACATTTGTTTTAACCCCATCAATATCAGCTTTATATAAATACATGTTTGCTGGGCCATCTTTAATGATGTGTGGAATGCTACCCCTCTGGCTGGCTGCCACCACCAGAGACTTTCCCCCATCTGTAAGTCTCGATAAACCTGTCTTTCACTCAGCCACCTAGGGTGTTCTTTGGCCCTGTGGCTTCTCAGGCAGAGGTCTTAGAACAACTTGGAGGAGCCAAGTATTAGAATTGAAGGACAATGTGTTAAGTAATCGACGATCCAGCCAAGAACCCAGAAACACGCTTGGCTCTGTGGACATGGGGAAAGAGGAGTTCCATGGGGGAAATCCCGGGATGGCCCAGCACCTCTGTGTGGATGGCTGTGACATTCATAGTCGATGGGTGGGTGCCACTGTGTGACTATGGAGATGCCCCAAAAACGCCAACCGGGATGGAGCAATTACTTAACACTCTAGCCAAGGACCTGCGCATAGAGAGGAGGAAAGCTGACTGCACTGTGGTGGTGGCCATGGCCTGGATCTGCTGGCTTCTCATCCACCCCAACTGGGATCCCAAGACCTGGGATCCCTTAGCCACCTCTTTGGATGATGAAGAGAACACGTGGGAGGATGTAATAAAAAGGGATGTACTGGATGTGCAATGCACATGCCCAGTGCTGCAAGCTCATCCAATTCTGCAGCAAAAATGTAAAACAGAACAGGGCTGGCCACAGGGAGCTGAGCCTGCCAATTTGCCAGCACCCAAGAGGAAGCTATTTACCTCTATGAGAGAGTATACTGTTGCTGAATTGGTGGAGCTAAGCAATCACTTCAGACAGAAACCTAGAAAACATCTGTGGGAATGGCAGCTCCGGTTATTGGAAAAATGGGGCAGAAGAAGTATTTCTGAATGGGACTGAGATGAGTAAGCTTGCATCAGTCACGAGCCACCCCTCGCTGAGGCAGCAGCTTTATGCGGCCAACAATGAGGAGACAATTTCACTCCTGGCATTAATTGCTGCATGGAAGGCAGCCTAGCCCAACAAGGAGACATACCCATGCAACTCACTAGATGGCAGACTACGGAAGAATTACATGCTATCTATTCTTAGAATTTCACAGGGCCAGATAATGAATTTCTTACAGCAGGGATCAAGGATGTCATTTTACAGTCGGCCCCTAACCAAGTGTGGTACCTTGGTTTCCATCTTGAGTCCCCTGGTAGTGCAGGCAATCTCCCTTGTTGCCACAAGCAGCAGCGGACCTAAGAGAAACTGAAAGAGCACGCCACTGGGGGAGATCAGGAAGGCCCAACAGATGAGAAAGGAAGGGGGTTGTTTGTGTCACCCATAAGGAACTATGATATGACCTGCACCAAGCAGGGTCACCCTGGAATAAATTGACAACCAAATGCAGTCTTTAGTAAACTGTGGCAGAAGCTACCCAAAGAGAAATGTTTCTGCAAAACACAACCCAAAGACGGTCTCCTGCAGGAGAACGGGGAAACTCAGCCCATGACACCACCTATGGAGGAGAGATGGAGGCGCCATACCCCCTGCCATAGGATGAAGGTCAAGGCCCCAGACCCCAGGTCAGGGTGTACACCGGGAACCAGAGGTTTCATGTAGAACTGACCATACACTGGTCTCCAAAGAATGAAGAGAAGGTTTTAGCTCTTGTTGATACCTGAGCTGAATGCACTTTGATATATGGCAACCCCAACCATTTCCAGGGCATTGTTCTAGCTATAGATGGCTATGAAGGAAGCACTATTAGGGCTAAACAAACACCGTTAGTTCTACAAATTGGTCGACTCCCCTCTAAATGATATGCAGTTCATATCTCACCCATACTCAAATACATCTTGAGCATGGACATTCTGGCAGGCCTTACACTTTACACATCAGGGGCATTCAGACTGTGATGCAGTGTGGTGAAGACAATCACCTCGGGACATGCCAAATGGTCTCTGGTGCAACTTGCATCCCTTCATTGCATAGTGAATACCATAGCAATCGCCTCCTGGGGGGAAGAAGAAATAACCCAAAACTATACAGGAGTTGACAAAAGTGGGCATTGTTCACCCAACCCCCAGTGCCTTCAACAGCCCTGTGTGGCCCATGTGAAAACCAGATGGCACTTAGAGGATGACTGTAGATTATCAGGAATTGAATAAGGTAACCCCCACCCCCACCCCCATATGCAGCTGTACCTAATGTCGCTTCCCTCCTATATGACATTGGACAAGTCCTGGGAACATACCATTTTCTCATAGATCTGGCTAATGCTTTTTTTCAGTATAGCTAGTCAAGACCAATTTGCCTTCACATGGAAAGAGCAACAACGGATGTTTACTGTCCTCCTCCAAGGCTACCTACACAGTCCCATTATCTGCCGTGGTGTCATGGCAAGTGATGTTCAGCTCTGGCCAAAGCCTGTCTCAGTGCAGCTGTTTCACTATAAATTGTTTTGTTTGAAAAGTCATGACACATTTTTGCAATAAAAAACATAGAAAAAATAGGCCATGACTTTTCTGACAACCTAATAGATGACATAATGCTAACCTGTGAGTCTCTTTCAGATCTAGAGCAAGCAGCTGGAATGCTGATTCCCCACCTGGATCAACGAGGATGGGCAGTGAACTGTACCAAAGTGCAAGGGCCTGGGTTCTCTGTCAAATTCTTAGGTGTTATGTGGGCAGGTAAGACAAAAGTCATGCCAGAAGCAATTATTGACAAAACACGGATTTTTCCCCGTCCCCACATCTTTTCCCCAGTTACAGTCTTTTTTGGGCCTCCTGGGCGACCCTTCATCTCCTACTTGGTCAAATCCTTAGGCCATTATATAGACTGGTTAAGAAGGGGGTCCCAGCTCATGCAAAGTTAAATACCCCACCTGGAAATCAAGCCTTAGGACCATCAATTACTCCCCTGGAAGAGAAAGGCCCAGCTCATATGCTCTCCTGACAGCTGGGCCCTACCAGGTCCTCCAAATTCAAGGGACTGGGCTACACAGTCTCATGCCCTAGTGAGGCACCAAAAGCAACCTCCTCTTGCAGCTGCCACAAGACTTACCCATGGGAACACACACGGTCTGTTCACCAAGGCACTGGCAAACCAGGCCTTGGTGGTTGGGGATCTTAGCCCCACAGAGTATTGGTATAGAATAGATTAGTAATATCCCCAACCTTTGTCTTTAAAACCCCTCCCATATCACTACTGACAACCTGGGGCCCACGATAAAGCAGGGCTCCCTATGCATGACCCCTTTTCTGATTGGTTAACCTCACTCACCCCTCCTGGCTGCTCACATTTTGAGATATTGTTGCTTTCCTCCTTGGGCCTGTTACTGTTTCTCCTTTGCTTGTATTGTTGTGGTGGTGTCTGGTTACAATATACATCTTTAACCGGCAAGAATCTGGGAGCTATGATGAGAGGGCGGGATGTAGGGACCTGCCCACAGGCAGATAAGCTAGCAGGTAATCAAGGTCTCCCGGCTCCATGGGAATGCTGCTGCATGAGAGCAGATCTCCAGGGCCTGCCAGATGATTTCTCCCACAGAATGCTCTTTGTTTTGCTGGACCTATATAACTTTGCTTCTCTGCCTGTGTGCCCAATGCTACTCCTCTGGCTGGCCGCCGCTGGAGACTCTCCCGAGTCTGTACGTCTCAATAAACCTGTCTTGCACCCAGCCACCTGGTGTGTTCTCTAGGCTTGTGGCTTCTCATGCACAAATCTTAGAACTCAGACTCTGTTGGAACAGAGAGGCAGAAGGTGAAAGTTTCTGCCTGAGCCTCTTTATTAAAAATTAACCAGCTTAAAATAATCAATATCCCAAAAGACATTTTAGGTTGGCAATCTCTGCTTCCCCTCAGAATCAATGATAGAAAACACAAATCGTTTCCCCTAGTGAGGTACACTTTGGATAACATCGGGTTTATCTGAGAAACGCGATATGAAGGACAGCATGCAGAACCTATCTTTTGATCTGAGAAAAACAAAACGTTCAATATTGAAGTATTCCTAAAACTTCTAATGTTCCAGAACGCCCAGTCAGAAGCTTTGCATGCCGGGATTTGCAGTCCAGGAAAGAGAGCTTCTAGTCAAGATGGAGGAGTTGCTAATGACGTGTTGAGAGCGGCCCCAGGGGAGTCTGAGTCGCCAGGGGATTGGGCGGCGCGCGGATTCGGCCCGGTGAATTTAAGACCAGGTGTTAAAACCTCTTCTTCCGAGGAAGCTGGGTGCCTTGTAGTCTCGCGAGATCCTGACGAGGCCCAATGGAACGCAGGGCCGGCTTATCACTAGAGGCGTTTGGTGGGGGCGGAGTCATGCCGGGGGGTGGGCCGGGAGTCGTTAGCTGCTCTGCTTAGGGGCGTTTGGGCTGAGCTTCGACTGTGAGGAGCAAAGCCGTGGCCATGAAGGAAGAGAAGGAGCATAGGCCTAAGGAGAAGCGAGTAACTCTCTTGACCCCCACGGGAGCCACAGGCAGCAGCGGTGGGGCTTCGGGGGACAGCACCAAAGTGGAAGATAAGCAGGATCGGAACAAGGAGAAGAGAGAGGCGCTGAGCAAGGTGCCTGGCCCGCCGTTGGCCCGTGAGAGGGCGGGATGCGTTCGCCGCCCATGGAGGATGGTTAGGGATGGGGTTGCCCCCTTCCTCTTCCAGTCGACACTTCTGTTTCTTCACCTTTGTGAAAATACCATCACCCTGTCTTAATTTCTCGACCGAAATGGATGGAGCCCCTCCCGGCCAAGCCCCGGGGTGGGAGTGAGGGAAAGGGGATTCCCAGATGAGAAGGGTTTAGGTCAGAACTGTGAGATAATGAGAGGGGTGGGGAGCAATAATACAGAAAATGAAGACTTGAAACAGTTGAGGGGAATTATTAAATAGTGAAGGGGCTATCAGGGGTGGGAGTAGTTTGTGATAGGAGTATTAATGGAGGCAAGTTGAGGGCGTATGGTGGAATTAATTGTCTGGGGGGCAAATCGGGTGCATCTTATTTTGGGAACAATGAGGGAATTTGGGATATTCCTTAGAGTTTTGAATTCTATATGATGAATGAGGAAGGGTTTTGTTTTAGGATGTTGGATGTGGTAGGGAAATATTAATAAATCAAGAGTTCGTGGCACTTACAGACCAGGGTTGGCCTACTAATTTCTTACCACGACATCTATTGGAAAAGGGGTGCTATAAAATGATGCAGAAACCTAGTAAACTGCGGGGCTTCAGGTTAACAGAACCTGAGACTTGCCTTGCTCCAGACAGTTCTCATTTCTAAGAGTTTTTAAAAACTGTGTTACTATATGTTTGATCAATTCTGAACATTAGAAGACTTTTCTCCTGGGTTTTTATAAATGATCTTGTCTTTTAAAGCACAGCTTTCTTCAGGGATAGTGATTCATTCAGGTATGACTGAAAATTGATTTGTACTAATTTTATTTTACTTATTCATTTCTGAAGGTGGTAATTCGGAGATTACCTCCCACTTTGACCAAGGAACAGCTTCAGGAACATCTTCAGCCTATGCCGGAGCATGATTATTTTGAGTTTTTTTCTAATGATACTAGGTAAAATAAATAAATAAATAAAGGGGGGGATAAATGAGAAAGGTTTCTTCCATTCTTCTTTATCCTGTTTTCCATTTGATTTTTGAGCCTGTTTCTTTAATATGTGCATTCTTACAATTCAGCTAGACACCTGCAAGCATATTTACATAATTGCTTTCCTCTCTGCAGTCTGTATCCTCATATGTATGCCAGAGCATACATCAACTTTAAAAACCAAGAGGACATTATTTTGTTCAGGGATCGCTTTGATGGTTATGTATTCCTTGACAATAAAGGTGAGTCCTAGTAACTGAAAGAGTTTCTTTGTCATTTGTGTTTAAGACAATATCTGTATCACGGTGTTTTCTCAGTGCCTTGATAGCTTTTCCAAAATCCTGAGTGATAAAATGTGCAGCATTTAAAGACTTACAAATTGACAAACCTATTATAATCTTATACATAGATATGTGACTTTTCACAGTCCTCTGGTATTTTTATTAACTTGTTATTTCTGTGGTTTGATCAACTGAATGAAACTGCCAGTTTTCTCCTATGACAAATGTTTTGCCCTGAATTAGAAAATCTGTTGTTTTGACTAATTTACCAGTTTCAGCAGTAATACTCATAAGTACTCTTTGAACTTGTATGGCAAGCTTTAAACATTTACTTGTCTTGCTTCAAGGACCAACATTTATTTATTTAATTCAAACCATTTAAGCCAATAGTTCTATGCTTGAATACTGTTTAACATTCTAAATTGTATGTAATTAAAACATCAAGCTTGATGATCTCCGACTTTGTATCCAGGAGTCTAGAGGGAAGAAAAACTTCTGCCTTAACTCTTTTTTTTTTAATTTTCTACTGCTTGCAACATTTAGCCAGAGAATGTCCTAACTGCCATTTGCTACTTTTCTTTGGCTTTGCAATCATAATGAATGATGTGTCTTTTTGTTGAGTTTTGTTTTTTCAATATTACTTCAAAGTTAGTGAAAATGAAAACTTCGTCAGGGAATATGCCTGTAAAAGTAGGATTGCCACTGTCCAACTTTAATTAATCCCCACAAACTAGCTACTTCTCCACGCCAGCAACTTTATCCCAGTAGATATCAATGGTTTCCCAGTGACTTAGTCTGAAAATCTCAGAGTTGTGTTTAACTCTTTCCTCCTTTTTATCCCTTACATTTAAACAATTGATGAATCTTTTAAACTTGTTTTTGAATGTCTTATTCATCTAGTATTACTAATAGTTTCATACTTTGTCATTGTCACCTAATGCTTAGACAACCACTGTCTCTAAACTTATAGGATTTTCCATTTTTTCCATTTCTGTATAATTCAGTCTGTTAACTGCCATGAAATTAATCTTTTTGGAAATAGTGATTTAAGATTTTAATTGTGAAAAAGTCCAAACTTCTTAGCCTGGTAATCTCTCAGGGTGCTCCATAGTCAGGTCTCACTTCTGTTTTCTTCAGCCTATCTTCCACAATTTCCCTCTACTTTGGTCCAGTTTATCTATTCCTTTTCAAACATATCATTTATTATCATGTTTCCTCCATGACTGCTTTGTGATGCCTTCTGGTCAATTCTACTTACTTTAATCTGGTTTATGTCTACATGTCAATGGTCTTTACACCTTGTGTGCCATTCTCCTATGGGAGGGACCTTGTATATTTTTTTTCCAGTAGTCACTTTTTTTTAAATTGAGCTATAACTTACATACCTTAAAATTCAGTGGTTTTTAGTATATTCACAAAGCCTTATAACCATCACCAGTATGTAAATCCAGAATGTTTTCATAACCCCAAAAAGAATCCTATATCTTAGCAGCTATCTCTCATTCTTCCCTCTCCCCCAACCCCCACTCCAGGCAACCACTAATCTAATGGATTTCCCTATTCTGGACATTTTATGTAAACAGAATCTTACAATATGTAGCCTTTTGTGAATGGCTTCTTTTACTTAGCCATGTTTTCAAGGTTCATCCATGTTATAGCATTACCTAATTCCTTTATTTTTATTTGCATTTTTAAAAATTGTGATAAAATACACAGAAATAAAATTTACCATCTTAACCATTTTTAAGTGTACAGTTCAGTTGTATTGAGGACATTCACATTGTTGTGCAACCAATCTTCCTTCTTTGAAGACCAAAACTATACCAATTAACTTCCCATTCCCTTTCCCTCAGCCCCTGGCAACTATCATTCTATCTCTCTGTTGACCTAGAAGTGGACCATTTTAGGTACCTCTCATATAAGTGGAATTATAAAATATTTTACTTTTTGGGACTGGTTTATTTCAACTTAGCATAATGTCCTCAAGGTTTCCATGTTGTAGCATGAGTCATAATTTCATTCCCTTTTAAGTCTGAGTAATATTCCATTGTATATAATACATTTTGTTTATCCATTCACCTGTCAAGGGACATTTGGGTTCCTTCTACCTACTCTTAGCTATTGTTAATAATGCTCTATGAATGTGGGTGTACAAATGTTGAAGTCTTTGCTTTCACTTCTGTTGAATATATACCCAAAAATGGAATTGCTAGGTCATATAGTAATTCTATTTTAAATTTTTTGAGGAACCATCATGCTGTTTTCCATAGAAGCTGCACCGTTTTACATTCCCACCAGTAATACACAAGTGTTCTCATTTCTCCAGATTCTCACCAACACATTATTTTCTGGTTTTTTTCCCTTTAATATTAACCATTCTAATGGGTGTGAGGTGATAGCTCTTTGTAGATTTGTATTTCTCTACTGATTAGTAAAGTAATATTTTAATGTTTTCATATGCTTGAGCATATGAGCATCTTTTCATATGCTTTTCGGCCATTTGTATATCATCTTTGGGGAAATGTTGATTCAAGTGCTTTGAACATTTTTTAATAGGGTTATTTGTGGGGTTTTTCTTGTTGTTGAGTCGTAGGAATTCTTTATATGTTCTGTCTTTTGACCCCTTATCAGATGTATAATTTGTAAATATTTTCTCCTATTCCATAGTTTGCCTTTTCACTATATAGATTGTGTCCTTAAATGCACAGTTTTTAATTTTGATGTCCAATTTATCTATTTTTACTTTTGTTGCCTGTGCTTTTGGTGTCGTGGTGTATTTTTTAAATAACAGCTTCATTGCAATATAATTCACAGACCATAAAATTCACCCTTTATAAGTGTACAGTTCAGTGTTATTGTTTTTGTGGGGTTTTTTTTAAAGATTTTTATTGGGGAATTGGGGGTGTGGGAACAGTGCTGGGGAATTGGGGGAAGGGGAACAGACAAGTTGCTGTCGTTTTGTTCTTCAGTCTAGTTGTGGAGGACGTTGCTTCACTGGCCCAAGTTGGCACCATCATTGCGCTCTTCCCAGGTGAGGCACATCAGTCGCCGGCTTCTGGACGGCCACTCACTGCGGCTGCTGGCCGCTCACGCTGGCTGCTGGCTACATACAGTAGCCCATGGCAACCCACTGCCACAGGGGCTGCAGCCTATGCCGTCGCCGGCGACTCCCAGCAGCCCAGCTCCAGGTTGAGCTCTTGTTCAGCTTCGTAGCTGTAGAGGGCAGTGTCACTGGCCCTCATATGTGGGATCCGAACCGGAGCCCTCTGGCATCCCAAGCCAGTTCTTAACCATCGCACCACTCGGCCGGCCCTACAGTTCAGTGTTTTTTAGTGTATTCAGTTATGCAGCTGTCACCACGATCTAATTTTAGAACATGTTCATCACTCTAATGAAAAACCCCATACCCATTAGTTGCCAGTCTTCATTTTCCCCACCACTACTCCCGAGTTCTAAACAACCACTTAATCTATCTCTATAGGTTTGCTTTGTCTAGAGATTTCTGATGTATTTTTAAATGAAAATTAGCCAGTAGATTTTCCCCCCACATATCAAAATACCACACTTTAGAAGTGGAATTTAAATGAATGTTTTACTTCCCTGCCACATCTTTTCATGATAAGTATCAATTTGGGGCTCCTTTGATAGCACATTGATATTAGTTGTGCCAGTGTGATTGATGCCTGTTGGGAGACCTTTCTCAGATGACTGCCATCAAAGGAGGCCTAGAAAGTGGTGACTTTAACTCTTGTATCCAGTTGACATTTTCTTTGTTATAGCAAATGTGATATATTTTTTCTAAACAGGTCAGGAATATCCTGCTATAGTAGAATTTGCACCTTTTCAGAAAGCTGCAAAAAAGAAGACTAAGAAAAGAGATACCAAAGTTGGGACTATCGATGATGGTACAGTATAGCTCTAGTTATGTAATGCTACTGCCTTGGGTTTTAAAAAATATTACATTTGTGGGAATTAATTGAACTCCAATCTTTTAAATAAGAGAACATATGGGGTGAAGTTAATAAGAAATATAATTCATTGATGAAAACTTTGCTTAATTGTTAGAATGGAGGTGGCTTCCCTATAGTTTCTACTCTTTTTGGCTAGTGGAATTTCATTCCTCCACCATAAGCAATACATTGTTGACTATTGAGTAGTAAATGACCTTAAGTTTGTTGATTAAAAGACAATGGGGAAAAATGAGATGTTTCAAAGTACAACTCCTTGAGGCCTCTTACCATTTTTATGAATATTTGACTTGGTTTCCATTTTTATAAGAAGGAAGATTTCTCATTGAAAGCTGTGATGTACATTTTTATGTACTCAAGTAACTTAATACAAAGTAACTGAAGTGGCAGTCCTATTTTCTAGGCTTTAAATATGCAGTTAACTGCATACATAGTAGTTACATTGAAGCAAAATACAGGACTTAAAAAACTGGAATAGTTGCCACTTAAGGCAACCTGGATCCAGATTTTGATATCTCTGTAACTTATGCTGAATAAGGGCTTAGCTGCAATATTCTATTGGGTTGTCGGAAAAGTCATGACTCATGTTTGCAAAAGATGGCACTCGTTCATTTTTGGAAGTACTAGAGTCATTCACATCTATTTATTGCTATGGCACTTGACAGCTGACAGTTCTAGCTTCATTCTAAAAAAAAATTGAGCGATTTGGTTGAGTTTTGGAGATTTTACAACAAGTTGAAGATAGAAGACCAAACTGCATTTTTGCCATATTTTACTGTTTTACTTTCATGAAGGGAAGAACGCATGTCAAGCTTGTTAAAAGTTGCATAAAGTTTATGGTGAAAATGCTCTACAAGAACGTCAGTGCCAAAAAATGGTTCACGGAAGCCCGTGCTGGTGATTTTGATCTCAATGACACTCCTCATTCAGGGAGGCCCACCAAGGTTGATGACAACAAAATAAAGGCATTGATCAAGTCAAACCCACGTTCCACGACATGAGAGATTGCAGAAATATTGAATACCCATCATTCAAGCATTCACGGCCACCTGAAGAAGCTGGGATACGTAAGCAAGCTCGATATTTGGGTTCCGCATGAACTCAAAGAAGTTCATTTGACAGCACAATATGCTCATTAAATGTGAGGAAAACAATCCGTTTTTGAAGCGACTGATAACTGGTGATGATAAGTGGATTGTTTACAACAATGTGGTGTGCAAACCGCCTTGGTCCCGACGTGATGAGTTGCCTCAAACGACATCCAAAGCAGACATTCATCAGAGTAAGGTTATGCTTTCAGTGTGGTGGGATTTTAAAGGTGCTGTGTTTTTCAAGCTCCTACCAAGGAACCAAACAATCTATTTGAATGTGTACTGTCGGCAATTGGACAGTTTGAACGAATCCATCATCCAGAACTGTCCAGAGCTTGTTAATTGTAAGAGTCGTGTTCCATCGCAACAACGCGAGACCACACAGACGTTTGATCACTCATCAAAAATCACTGGAGCTTGAATGGGATGTGTTGCCACACCCACCATACTTGCCTGACCTTGCACCATCAGACTTCCACTATTTCACTGTCTTGAAAACTCCTTGCGTGGTATAACGTTCAATTCATATGAGGCTGTAAATCAGCACCTTGTTCAGTTTTTCGCCAATAAAGACAGGGCCTTCTATGAATGAGGAATTATGAAGCTCACTGAAAGATGGCAAAAGGTTATTGAACAAAACGGGCAATATATCATTGATTGATCTTTGTTCTCTATATAAATAAGTGACCTTTGAAAAACAGAGACAAAATACGTAATGACTTATCTTGACAACCCAATATATCAGATTGATATTTTAGAATTATCTTGTTTGATTTCCATTATTTACTGTTATAATGGGTATTTTATAAAGAACACAGAAAATACTCAACACACAGCTGCTTTTGATTATATCATAGATTCAGACCTGGAAGACTAGATCAAGTGACATGCTCCACATTGCATAGAAGTTCCAAATACAAGCAATATAATGACTCAGATGTGTTACCCTGTCTGATACTGGGGCATCCAAGAAAACACTCCAGAAATTAGTACCACCTCCAGTGCCATTCTAGGGCATCCCCCTAACTGATCTTTTTGGAACTACTGATTTTCATACATTGAGTCTACTTAAAGTTAGGTTCACCCATACAGTAATTGGTTATATATATTATACATATATATACACACACACACACACACATATATATATATATATATATATATATATGTATAATACATGATATATATAATTATATACATGTAACTGTAACAGTTGTCCCCCTAAGCATGACTCTGGATTAGCAGAAGAAGTGACTTTCAAAAGCAAACTGTGTCATCCCTGGAGGTTCTCTTCCTGTGTGGTATCTCATTTTCCTTGATACAATGTTGTACCAGCTCCCTTCCTAGTTCTCTAATAGCAGTTCTGAGAGTAAGTAACCAATAAAGCCCTAAATAGTCTATCTTGTGGCTATAGGTTTATTTTTATTCTTCCATAAAGTAAAAGATTATCTTCTTTGATAAATATCCTAGATAATAATTTCCTATTTTGTTTAAAGTCTGCTATACTTTCTGTTTACTTAAACAATTATTTAGATCCAGAATATAGAAAATTTTTGGAAAGTTATGCTGCAGATAATGAGAAAATGACATCTACTCCAGAAACACTGCTAGAGGAAATAGAAGCTAAAAATAGAGAATTAATAGGTAAGTAGGCAAAAGGAATTAAGGGTAACAGCTTTCTTATCAGCAGACCTGTCTGACTCCCACTTCTGTCACTTGCTAGCTATGTAATCATGGGGAAAGCACTAACTTCTCTGACACTCTGTTTCTTCTGTAAAATACAGATGATAATACCTGCATCACAAGATTATGAGCATGCATTGATTAGATAGGGGAAATTCTCTGTGACCTATTGAGTATCACACAAATGTAACATAATTACAAACGGTTTGAAGACTCATGTGGCACCTTAAGTGGTTGGTAAGCGTTAGAAGATAAATTGGTATTATCTAGTAATAAAAAGCTAGTTTTCCTTAAGAAAATGATTTGAAATGTCAAAAAATGAATTTAGTCACTGCAAAACTGAAAACTTCTTGAGAAATTCTGGCTTGGATGTTGGTTCTACTAGTAAGCTGTCACTACTGTATCAGCTCTAAACAAGCATAGCCTGTGACTTAGGATGCCCACTCCTAGAAATTTATCCAAAGGAAGTATATTTTCAACAGCTAGCTATAAGGCTAGATAGCATTGTTTAGACTATTGAAAAATGAATTAAATATCCTTATAAAACTTGATTTTTATTAATGGATGCATAGTAGAAGCCCATCTCTGATAATTTCCTGAGAATAAACTCCCAGAAGTGAAATTATGGGGTCAAAAGGATTAGATATTTTTAACCCCTTCCCCCAGTTTCTTCCCAGATGGACAAATTGATACTCCCATCTGTAAAACAAGAGACTGTCCTTTGCACTTAATTCTCACCAACACTATGAAGTACACTTTTTAAAAGTTTTATATTTTGTATTTCTTCAATTTTAAAAAGGTATTTTATATTTGCAGAATTGGAATACTGTAAAACTTCTTTCCAATAATGTAGTTGTGAACTTTCTGTTCAAGGGGTATATAGTTTTTCCCACCTTGGGCGGTTGGCAGGTGATGTCAGAAAATGAAATCCTTTCTAGGGGTTGATAAGTATTATTAATAATCTGTTTATATTTATGTAGCTAAAAAGACAACCCCACTGTTGAGCTTCCTGAAAAATAAGCAGGTAAACCTTTTGTTTTCTTCCCTCAATACTTTCCTTTCATTGGTTCACATTCTGTGAACATTTTAAGAGCATTGGGATCCTATAAGAGAAATAGCTGCTTTTTCTTACCATTATTCTTTAAAGTTTTGGCTCATTGGAGCTCTCCTCTGTGGTTGTTGGACCAAAGAATCACTCTGCAAATCCAGAGAGTCCCTAACTTGTTCCAGAGACACTCTCTTGATTTTCTGAAAGCTTCTGGAAATATAGCAAGGCAGCAGTGGGAGACTCTGATACCAGCAGGCCTTGGTCTTTATTCTCTCTCATATTATGAATGGGATGGAGAAGAGGTTAAGGAGGTAGAATGCCACTTTGTAGAATGTAGGAAGGAAAGAAGATCCAGTTTAGTGGGTGCCCACCATGCCTTTGGGATTGACTAAGTTTGTGGTGGTGATTATTTTGTTTGAAGGCTTATGTTGATGTTTCTTTCTAGAGAATGAGAGAAGAAAAAAGAGAAGAAAGAAGGAGGCGAGAAATAGAAAGAAAAAGACAAAGAGAAGAGGAGAGGAGAAAATGGAAAGAAGAGGAGAAACGAAAAAGGAAAGATATAGAAAAGCTAAAGAAGATAGACAGAGTTCCAGAAAGGGACAAATTAAAGGATGAACCAAAGATTAAGGTAGGAAAATAAACTGACTGCATGTTGCTGAAAATTGCATGTATCTACTTCTTTAAATATGCATGCATCTTGTGCAGTGTAAATACAATTTTTCAGGTTTGTTTTTGTCTGTATTTTTTTTGGTAGGGGGGAGGAATGAACCAACAGAAATCTTTCCTATAATACTAATAGTATTATTTTTTAAGATAATTTAAAAGGACAGTTTACCTATTTCTTCAGTACAGATCTGTTATTTTTATCACTGAAAGTGTTCAAATTTTGGATAATTATTTCTCATTTCTTCATAAATAAGGGCTTAGGGCTGGCTGGCATGAATTACAGTTTTTATTCAGCTTTTCCTGCATATTTGATACATGAAATTGCCTCATCTGTTTGTTTTCCACTGTCTTCAGGTACACAGGTTTCTGTTACAAGCTGTGAATCAGAAAAATGTAAGGACCAAGTACATGATACAGAGCACCTAGTATCATGTCACACAGGTCTTAGTTAATAAGTCCTTTTGGTGGTGGTGGTAGTGTTTCCCGTAGAAAACCCCTTCAGACTGACTTGAGTCTTCTTAAAAGCTAGCCATTTTAAATTCCTACTTTAAAAGAAATCCCAGATGACTTCCTGATGCTCTGCTGTGTACCCAGAAGCTTCAACAATATACAGTTAGAGGACAACCATGCCTAAATAGCTCATTCTCTTCTTTTTTGTCTGCCTCTCATAACTGTCTGCCTTGTGGAAGTACTAGAGATAATATCCTGCATTATGTGTTTTCCCCTCTCACATGATTCCCACGTTATCTTCTTGCATCTACCTGGGAATCTGTGAGCAGCAGATTCTGAATAATGTATTGCACATAGGAAGAGGAAAACCCATATAAAGATCCCAGCCTTGCCGCTTCCCTTCTGAGGGCATGGCTTGAGCAACCCTTGCTCCAGAGAACTTCCTGGGGAACTTCAGAGAAATTCAGAGAAAAATCTCACAAAGATGGTAGCAGGGTCTCCTTTTACCTCCTCAAAATTCAGCAGTTTGTGGTTCCCCAGGGCTGTCCAGGGCTCATTACTGGTGACACAGGGCTTGGCCAGAGGGTGGGGGAAGCTCCCATCTTAATTCCTTCTAACAATCTGTCTTCCATACCACAAGTGACTTGACTTGTGGCAGAAGGTAGAGCCAGCTATGCTAGAGATATCCACTAATGTTCTTATTAGAGTAATGAACATCTTGGCTTCTAACAAAGATGTTCACTAGAGAAATAAGAACACTTCCAATGAAACTTGTACATGGTGTTCTCTCTTTACACTGGCTCCTTCCTAGTGTCCAGTTTGTAATCGCCATTTGCAGTGGCTGTCTGTGTGCTGAAATCTTCATGCTTAAATCTTTTGGTGGTTGGCTTTTAGCTTGGTGACTCATATGATGCCTTCACCCTGAGACGAACTTTTGTATGATGGCTTCACTACGAGATTTGAAATTCTTCTGTTTTGCCAAAGAATTTCTCTGAATATCCAACACTTGGGGGTTGAGAGAGATTTGTAGCAGTGGTGTGAAAAAGAAACTGTTTTGTTAGAAATTTGAACTTGATAAAGCACTTTTATTTTAGAGTTGCATTCTGTCATATATATGACATTGAGCAGAGTTCCTACTCAGCAGAGATGGAACTGCACACTGTTCTGATGTATGAAGTATTTGGATTTTTAAATCAAATGCCAAATAATTCTTGCTATTCATTTGTCTCTAATGATAATATGATTTTACCATCATAAGTATGTTACTCTCAGGTTCAAGGCAATATTATTCTCGCAATAGATCACTCCTTTGGTGACCAAGTACTACATAAAAACACTCCAACAGTAATGATCTACTTAGCATTTTAAATTTGTGGCATTTTAAATTTGTGGCAAGTTATATTGACATGCTCGTTTGCTACAGAAGGCATACTTAGAAGTGTACATTGGTTCACTTAAAGGTTGATACATTTAAAGCCAAAGGAGTCTTGATCCTATTGCCACAAAGTGATTGAACCACTTCATTTGAGTGGATTACACTTTCACATTAATAGTAACCTTTTAGTAAATTACTGCACTGGTGCACTAGTTGTTCACCTGAAAGTTTGAATACCTGCAGAGATAGGGGACTTCTACAGTCAAAATTAAAAATATTTCATATATTGTTTTCTTTGATAGACTCAGAAGACAGTGTCCCACCCTTTAATATAAAAATAAACTTGTTCTCTTTAAAGCTGCTCAAGAAGCCAGAAAAAGGAGATGAAAAAGAATTGGACAAAAGAGAAAAAGCCAAGAAATTGGATAAAGAGAATCTAAATGATGAAAGAGCCAGTGGGCAAAGTTGTACATTGCCCAAACGTTCTGATGGTGAACTTAAAGAGGAAAAGCCGAAGAGGTTGGTAGGGGAAGGCTCTGTTACGTTTGTTTTCAACGTGTTTCTTCTAGATGCTAGTTTTACTGCTATGTCCTGGACTTATACCTGAATTAAGATAAGCTGTTTTACCAGGGCCAGGGGAATGAGGAGGAGCGGCTTCAGATATTCTATTGGGTCGTCGGGAAGGTCATGACACATTTTTGCATTGGAAAACATAGAAATATACGTCATGACTTTCCCGATGACCTAATAGTGTCTTAATCTGTGTGGATGACTTTTGTTTTTTTGTTATTGTTTTTCAAAATGCTAGTATTTTTTTACTTTGCTCCCAAAGTGTAGCCTCATTGCCAGTGGCCGAGTCAGAATCAGAGTGTTCCTGCATTTGTGATTAGAAGATCTTTGAGAGTACATTCTGAGATTGTTTTTCATGCAGACCTGAAGATGAGAGTGGCAGAGACTACAGGGAGAGGGAACGGGATTATGAACGAGATCAAGAGCGCATACTTCGGGAAAGAGAGAGACTGAAGCGGCAAGAAGAAGAGCGCCGGAGGCAGAAGGAGCGCTATGAGAAAGAGAAGGCTTTTAAAAGAAAGGAAGAAGAAATGAAAAAAGAGAAAGAAGCACTTCGGGATAAAGGAAAGAAGACTGAAAGTACAGAATCAGCGGGCAGCTCAGAAAAAACTGAAAAGAAAGAGGAAGTGGTTAAAAGAGATCGCATAAGAAACAAGGTGCGGCATTTCTTTACACTTGTTTGTTTTCATGAGAATTTTCTTTTCCTGCAAAGTGTAAAGGAAAGGACTCATTGTTTATTATAGAATTTTTAAAGGAAAATTTATTACAGAAAATTTTATTATAGGAACTTTAACTATCTGCAACTTTTTTTCAGTCTTGGTTGGGTCCTTTTATTAAATTATAGAAATGTCAAACACACACAAGAGTAGAGAACAGAATAATACAATGCACCCATCATTCAGCTTCAACAATTATCAACTCATGGCCAACCGTCTTTCTGTTCTACCCCATCCCTACCCCTACTGTATTATTTTCAGGCAAACCCTGGATGTATTTTTCTTCTACCTACTCTGTTCAGATTTTCCCATTTATCATTTATATCTTTTTTATTGGCTCTAAACAAGGTCCACAAATTGTATTTGCTTGAACTATTTCCTTAAATCTCTTCTAATATAAACAATTTTCACTCCTTTTCTTGTCCTACGTTTATTTGTTGCAGAAACCAATTTGTTCTACAGAGCTTCTAACAGTCCATATTGGCTAATTACATCCCTGTGGTATCATGTAATATGTTCCTCTAGCTTCTATATTTCCTTGAAAACTGATAGTTATATCTAGGGAAGGGGTCAGCAAATTTTTTTCTATAAAGGGCCAGATGGTTAACATTTTCGGCTTTATGGGCCATATGGTCTCAGTCACAACCACTAAGCCCTGTAGAAAAGCAGGCATACACAATATGTAAAAAAATGAGAGTATGGCTGTGTGTCAGTCAAATTGTATTCACAGGCAGTTGATCTTCTGGCCTGCCTGCTGCCAGCATTTTGGGAGTGTACTATCCTCTTTGAGTAAATTCACCACTTGCTTGGCTTAAAAAAATGTATTCACAAAAATAGGCAGCACCTTACCTAGAGGTCTGAATATATTTTTAGGCTCAATTTTTGGCAAGAGCACTTCATAGATGGTGGTGTGCACTTCCTGTATATCATATCAGGAAGCATATAATGTTTGGGTGTCTTCTGAGTGTGATGTTATGATCGATCAATAGCAGTTATATTGTGGTTGTGTAATAGGATGTCCTAGTTCTTAGGATATACAAGATGAAATACTTAGGGATGAAGGGTCATGATGTGTGCAACTTACTGTCAGTGTTTCTGCAAAAATAATAATGTGTACATAAATGTACATTCACACAAATACTAGAGACAGAAAAAGCACATGTGGCAAAATGTTAAAAAAGGTGCTAAGTATTCATTGTTTAAGTTTTGCAACATTTCTATAGATTGAAATTTTTTTTTAAAGATTTTATTGGGGAATTGGGGGAGGGGAACAGCACTGGGGAATCGGGGGAAGGGGAACAGACAAGTTGCTGTCCTTTTGTTCGTCAGTCTAGTTGTGGAGGACGTCGCTTCACTGGCCCATGTTGGTATTGTCATTGTGCTCTTCCCGGGTGAGGCAGATCAGTCGCCGGCCTCTGGACGGCCGCTCACGGTGGCTTTTGGCAGCTCACACCAGCTGCCGGACGCTCACACTGGCTGCCGGCCCACGGTAGCTTATGGCAGCCCACTTTAGCAGGGGCTACAGCCTACACCGTCGCCGGGGACTCATGGCAGCCCAGCTCCAGGTTGAGCTGCTGCTCACCATCTTAGCTGTAGAGGGCAGTGTCACTGGCCCTCATGTGGGATCCGAACCGGGGCCCTGCTGCTCAGAGCTGGTGTCCCAAGGCAGCTCTTAACGAACGCGCCACTGGCCGGCCCTACAGATTGAAATTTTTTTAAGATAAAACGTTGAAAAACAATTGATCAATAGTTTCAGGTACTATAAGCCTGATCCATCTATTAAAAAAATTTTATCAGCCTTTCTCCTAACGATTTTGCTTAGATTAATTATTTCATGGGGAGGTGGAAAATGGTGATATACGAATTCTGCCTTTCCTGTTGTATTTATTATCTGATGTTCTTCTGTAAAGAGGCATTTCCCTCATCAGCTGTTTGGTTAGCCTTAAATTCAGTTTACACAGGAAAGACAAGATAAACACTTTATTTACCAGTATTCAGAGTAATGAGTTGGTGTCCCAGCAACTTCTAGGGGTTATCATTGAGTTTTTTTTTGTTTAATCTTTAAGAACTCGTGGATTTAGAAATGCTTGGTGTATTCCAACTTATATTATCAGTTATTGTCTTTGTTGATGTTTAAATTGTCCTATCTTTGCACAGCGGGAGCCCTATCACCCACTTCTTTAAATACTATGCAGGAGTCTCATCTGTTTTAACATTTCATTTGGTGAAAACAGTGAAATATTTTGCTGGAATTATTCAATTGAGAATAATGCTTTGAGGCTAACTTTCATACACCAGGGAGATGGGGTAAGGAAGTCTTATATAATTTTTTGTGAATTCTGAAAAAGGCCTATACATTTAAGTTTTCAAGGATCATATTGTCATTAAACCAAACACATTACCTGAACTGTGAGCTACATGATGAGTTTATTGAAGATTATTTAGGAGTCTGAGATCTAAAGTGCCACCTAGATAGAGAGTCTCAAGCTGGGGTTCCATTGCCATAACTGAATTAAGAAACAGTCATGTTTGTGGCAAGTTACATGGGGTCTGCGCGCATAAGTCCAGGGAGGTCTTGATTTAAGACTGCACTCTTTGTTATTGTTGTTACTCCTAAGATTTTTTTATATGGTGGTGCATTTTAAAGTCAATTTACTGATGGGGAGGACAGAGAGGCAATGGCTGTGATTTCTAACTAAAAAGAAAATCAAGCTGATTCAGTTAGTCTTGAGGTGATTAAGAAAATTAGGCAGTAGGTTTTATCAAAAATTTACCTTAGACATATAAAATAATACTTATGAAATGGTTGCTGCTCTTTGGAGATAGGGGAAAGGAAGCAGGCAGTTAGAAGCAAATTAACCATCAACACTGTCAAGTACTGTGCCCTCATATTTTTGGTCTTGTATGAGTTGTTTTTGGTATATATCAATACATAACTTATAACTCTGAAAATTCCCTGTAAACACTTAATAGCAATGTTGTAACACTAACATTTCACTTTATTTTAGGATCGCCCAGCAATGCAGCTTTACCAACCAGGAGCTCGAAGCCGAAATCGACTCTGTCCCCCTGATGACAGCACCAAGTCTGGAGATGCAGCAATAGAACAAAAGCAGGAAAGTGGTATTAGCCATAGAAAAGAAGGAGGAGAGGAGTGATAAGTCCAAATGGCCGGAGGTGTCCTCCTGACTATCTAGGCAGCCAAAGAGCATCTATTAAGCAATCCAGAAGTGCCTCAGGGCAAAGGAGTAGAGAGAGAAAGGGGTCCCTGTGCTGGTAGGGTACACTGCGGAGGAGTATGTTTTGCGCCAAAGCAGGAACCTGATTGCAGGTTCAGATTGGAAGTACAATTTCATTTTTTATGCAGTTCCTACACATTAACTTTAAAGCGTCAGACAAAGATGAGGGAGAGGACTTGCATTGCAATTGGCAGGTAGAAAATGTCAGTGAAGACTTAATTAGGTATGACAAGTGAAGAAACCAGAAAGCTGGCTCTAAAATTAAATGGTTTTGTTAGTCCTGGATTGAATTTTCTTAATTTGATTGGAGCAGAGTCACTCTGAAGTTTTGTTCAGATCTAGTTAGATTCACTGTTGGTGATAACTGTTGGCTTTGTGTAGCGTAAAAGCAACACGCATGGATTTGTAATACAAGTACAGTAAAGGGTGTATCAAATGCTCACTGATGCAAGATTTAAATAGTCATGTCATGTCTATATCCTGTGTCCTAAAATTTTAGAATTAGTTTTAGATTTTTGTTTGCTTATGTGAGCTCGGCATAATGAATATTTTTAGACATCTCCTTTTGCCTTTAGCAATTTTTATATTAATAGGAAAATTTAACTTTGGTTCTTGACAATCCAGTGTTTGTTTTATCTTAGGTCTCATGATATGAATGCATGCCCTGTCCAGGAAGGAAACTGCACCAATATTTTTCCTGTTTAAACAGCAACTTTCAGTTTTAGCTTGTTTTGCATTGGTGTCAATAAATATCAACATCACTCAAGTATGAAGCTAAGTGTGTTTATTAACTTTACTAAATAGCTATTAGTTTTGAGAAATTAAATTTGATACTGAATTAACCTCTTGGGGATTTTGAAAGGGGACAAATGATATTTGTTTCTGCTTTCACTAGCATTCTGCCTGTATTTTTCCCACCAACAAGATCAAATCATGGTTTCTTACTCTTGTTCCATAAGAACCAAAATGTTGCACAACATCCTTGAGCTGCTGCTTAATTCTCATCCTGCCAGCTCCTCCTAACGTGGTGTCAGTTTGCCTTTATGTAATAAGTCACTGTTTTATGTTTTCCTTAGCTTGAAGAAGCCAATATTCCAAGAGGCAGGTAAAGAGAAAGAGCCCTCGAAGATGATAGAGAATGGTCCTCAATTGGTGGACAGATTACTAAAAGAAGGGAAGGGAAAATTTTGAGGAAAATAGCTGGCAGTGTCCCATGCCACAGAGAGGTTAAGGAAGTTAAGAAGTGTGAAGTGTCCATTGTCTTTGGCAGTATTGAGGTCATTAGTGAAATGCAGCCCCATTTGGCGGCAGAGGTTAGAAGAGCTGGTCTTAGGAGAAGTGACGCTCTGGAACCATCATTCATGAGTTGGCATCACTTGCCTCCTTACCCAGCCTGGGGCCTGTTGCCAGCCCTCATAAGACTTGTTTTCACATCAGCATCTCCCTCTTTTATTCTACTTGCTTTGCCAGTCCAACTCGGTAAACTACTTTCTCACCCCCCTTAAATTTCTTCTACTCATTTATGTATTCATTTGGCAAACATTTACTAATCACTGACTGTGTCCAGCCCTGGAGGTCAAGGACTCAAACAAGTCCTTGTTCTTTTTATTTTATTTTATTTTATTTTATTTTATTAGATTTTATTGGGGAAGGGGAACAGCCAGGCTGTTGTCCTTCAATCTTAGTTGTTAAGGGCCCAGCTAGCTCAGCTCCAAGGCCAGTCGCCATCTGGCTGCCTGTCGGCAGCTCGCAGCTGCTCAGCTCAAGGTGCCGTGTTCAATCTTAGTTGTGGGTGGGCATAGCCCACCATCCCATGCGGGAGTTGAACCAGCAACCTTGTTAGGAGCATGTGCTCTCACCAGCTGAGCCATCCTGCCACCTATTGGCAGCTCAGCGGCAGCTCAGCTTGGGCACAGCTCACTGGCCCATGTGGGAATCGAACTGGCAACTCTGTTGCTCAGAGCTCGCATTCTTTTTTTTTATTTATTTATTTTTAAGCTGAGCCATCCTGCTACCTATTGGCAGCTTAGCGGCTGCTCAGCTCAGGCCGGGCATCGAACCGCTGTTGCTCAGAGCTCAAACTCTTGAGCGAGCTCTTAACCAACTCAGAGCTCACATTCTTAATCAACTGAGCCACTCGGCTGGCCCATTCAAGTCCTTGTTCTTGAGGAACCATGGCCCAGTGGTTGTACTGTGGCAGTGGGCCCTAGACAAAGGCCCTCCCAGACCATGTGGTCACCAAGGAATTTACGCAGGCTTCGGACAAAGACATTCCTGGACTGTGTGGTCATCAAGACTTCCCCGTGTAGTGTTTCCAAGTTCCTACCTCACCCGTGGACCAGTCAGGAACTGGCACAGTGGCCACATGTCCTAATAAATCTTAACTGCCAACCTGGGAACCTCAGGTGTATATAACCCCAAATCCCACCTGAGTGGGTGCTCAGCCTCTGGATGTGAATCCGCTGAGCCAGTGCCGGCACTAATAAAGGTTGCTTCCCACGCCTTGGT
>NW_017731858.1:1408683-1410126 GCF_001890085.2 Hipposideros armiger | reverse complement strand
TCTACTTGGCGCCAGCGGACTTTTGTCCGTCAGTGGAAACGTCTCCCCTGCCGGCCACGGGGACCGACCCAGGAGCACAAGGTGAACCCTGAGGGCCACGGGAACCGACTTCGGAGCACCTCCCAGCTAGACAGGTAAGGACCCGGGTCACTTGTTAGCCTGTCCCTATGGACAGAAGGAGAGATTGATCACCTCTCGGAGTCACCCGAGTATCTCAGTTTCTGAGAGAAACCGTGACTCCTAGGAATAGGGCGGCGGGCGGAGAATGAATGTGTTTGAGTCTGTGTGAATGAGATGCAGCCTGTCTGTGAAGCGAATCTTTGAGTGTGTGTCGCGCCGATTTTGGGTGGTTGCCATGGGTGGGCGACAGAGTACTCAGACTCCGTTAGAATGTATGTTAAAAAATTTTAAGAAGGGATTTTCGGGGGATTATGGCATTGAGATGACCCCCCAAAAGCTCCGTACTTTCTGTGAGATTGATTGGCCATCATTCGGGGTCGAATGGCCAGCAGAGGGAAGCTTAGACAGAGATCTCATTAGGAAACTCCACCTCGTTATTACCGACAGCCCTGGTCGCGCTGAACAATTCCCTTACATCGACTCCTGGGAGGCCATCGTTCGCACGCGACCCCCTTGGTTGAGGTCCTGTTTGGAAAACCAGAGCAGAATTCTCTTAGCACAAGCTATGATTCCCTCAAGGAAACAGATTAGAGAAAAAACAGGACAAAAGCCCGTCCTGTCTTCGGACCCGGAGGAAGTCCCGCCTCCTTATTCACCGATTTATCCACGCCTTCCACGGGGGGAGACGCCAGCCGAGCCCCCGGTGCCGCTTTCGCGGGCAGGGCTCCCTCCCCCGCCCACCGAGCCAGCCCAGCTCCCGGCGCCGGCGCCGCTTTCACTAGCACGGCTCCCTCCCTCACCCACAGAGCTGACACTGCTTTCGTCGCTGGCTCCGCCTCCCCTGCTCGCAGAGCAGGCCCAGCCCCCCACGCCGTTTTCGCCGGCAGGGCTCCCTCCGCTCTCCGAGCAGGCCCAGCCCCTGGCTTCGCTGGCTCCGCCTCCCCCGCTCGCGGAGCCGGCCCAGCCCCCAGCGCTGTTTTCGCCGGCTGGGCTCCCTCCGCCCGGGCTCCCTCCGCCCACCGAGCAGGCCCAGCCCCCAGCGCTGTTTTCACCGGCCCGACTCCCCCCGCCTACCACATCAGCATTGACTCCGATCCCGCCCTCGCTGTCTCCGCCTCCTCCGCCCACTACACCCGTCCCGGAGTTTTTTGCCACGCCTCCCCGGCCAGTGCTGACCCCCTACGGGTTCACAGATAAGCGGCTGCAGACTGGTGCCCTCCAGCTCCCCTTACGGGAAACCAGAGGTCCCGTCTACTATGATCAGGAGGGCCAGGTACAGGGAGGTCATCGCATTTTTGTATACCAGCCCTTCTCAACCACAGA
>NW_017731858.1:1383136-1392423 GCF_001890085.2 Hipposideros armiger | reverse complement strand
GCTCAGCCTCTGGATGTGAATCCGCTGAGCCAGTGCCGGCACTAATAAAGGTTGCTTCCCACGCCTTGGTGTCCTGTCTCTTTGTCTGGGTCCCCGCAACAGTACGAGACACCCTGAACACAATGCACTATGTGAGAATGGCAGTGGTGGCATGGCCTGCTGTGGGAGTCTCCTGCTCCTAAGCTACCAAGTGTTGCTGGAGAAGATCTCTAAACCAGATCAACTGGTGAGACTACAGGAAGGCCCTCCTTCCTGCTGAGCCATTTTAAAAATCCATCTTGATTTCCTTTTCCACAGTGCCACCTTTCTTTCTCTAGTTTACTTCCTTGCTCTTTGTGCCAGGAGAGGAGGGTGAGGAGAACTTCCTCATAACGCTGATTTCATGTTCTTAATTTTTAAAACTATGCTGTAAACAATAGAACAGTAAGAATTCATTCTGTTGGCCTACTTTTCTTCAGACACAGGTTCAATTTCTCTGGAAATAAAGACAAGATGGAGGGAGACAGCTCAGACCTGGATATATGAACATTCATTGAACACCTCCTATGTGTTGGCACTAAGACTGTGATATTGAGTACGGCCCTGCCCCCCATGATTCTTAACAGCCATGGGGAGTTGGCTGCTGTGGTGGAAACAAGTGATGCTAAGGGAAGTAGACAGGAAAAATTCAAGAAGTGAGGGCAGTGGGAATAGGTATCTCCAGGGCAGTGAAAAAAAGAATGATTGTGTATTCATGAGGCTTTCATACCTTCAAAATCAGGAGCCACACCCTCTTGCCCCAGCAGGCAAACACAAGGTAGTCCTGAGGCAGTAAATTAGATTATAAATTACTATCTAACTTTACAATGGTAGTCACAGATGTTATCTTTACACTAATTCCTTAAGAGAAAAGTTAGAGGAATTTTGTAAACTTTTGTTGGTATATAGAGATTCTGTATATGTTTTTATGGGGGCTGCCCAGTATTTACTGTCTCCAGGGCTGTCCTCTACACCACAAAAGTTTATTATAACCATTTATATCATTAAAGAAGGCAAGATAGGGCCGGCCTAGTGGCACCATGGTTAAGAACTGGCTTGGGACGCCAGAGGGCCCCGGTTCGGATCCCACATATGAGGGCCAGTGACACTGCCCTCCACAGCTAAGATGCTGAACAACAGCTCAACCTGGAGCTGGGCTGCTGTGAGTCGCCGGTGATGGCGTAGGCTACAGGCCCTGTGGCAGTGGGTTGCCATGGGCTACCGTGAGTAGCCAGCAGCCAGCGTGAGCGGCCAGCAGCTGAAGTTAGTGGCCGTCCAGCAGACAGCGACTGATCTGTCTCGCCCGGGAAGAGCGCAGTGATGGTGCCAACTTGGGCCAGTGAAGCAACGCCCTCCACAACTAGACCGAATAACAAAAAAACGACAGCAACTTGTCTTTTCCCCTTCCCCCAATTCCCCAGCACTGTTCCCATCCCCCAATTCCCCAATAAAAATCTTTTTTTAAAAAAAAGAAGGCAAAATAGCAAAAATAGGCTCACACTGGTTGAATTCATGGAAAGTATATATTGACAGGTACATACATAGGATTAGCCATCCTTAGAAATATCACAGAGTTCATTTATTCATTCACAAATATTTATTAAGTTCCTACTACAAAGGAGAAAGTATGTGAAAAGGCCCTGGAATTAGGAGTGTTCCTAGCCTGTTCAGGAATGGTAGAGGCCATTATGGCTGAAGTAGAGCGAGCAAAGGGAAGATTAGTCAAAAGGGATGGAATCAAGTCAGAAAGCTAATGGGCAACATCCTCTAAGTCAGCGGTTCTCAACCTGTGGGTCGCGACTCCTTTGGGGGTCGAACAACCCTTTCACATGGGTCACCTAAAACCATTGGAAAACAAAAAGATATTTACATTACGATTCATAACTAGCAAAATTACAGTTATAGAGTAACAGTGAAAATAAGTTTATGGTTGGGGGTCACCACAACATGAGGCACTGTATTAAGGGGTCACAGCATTAGGAAGGTTGAGAACCCCTGCTCTAAGTCATAGTAGGATTTGGACCTTTATTCCATATGAATACAGGAACTACTGCAAAGTTTTCAGCAGAGGTGTGATATAATCTGATTTAATATTTTAAAATAAAAGGATCACTCTGGCTGCTGTATTGAAAACAGACAAAAGCCGGGAAAGAATAGAGGGATGGGGAGAAGTTAAGCTAATGTAGTAATGTAGTAGAAAACTAATGGTGGCTTGGACCAGGGTGGTAGCACTGGAGGTAGTCAGACGTGATCAAATTCTGATATTTTTTAGGTAGACCCAACAGAATTTGCTGACTGACCAGATGTAGGGTGTGAGAGAGAAGAGTCAAAGATCACTTAAGCAACTGGAAGAATGGAGTTATTGAGATGGGAAAAACTGCATGCGAAATGGGGCGTGAAGGGTTTCGAGGGAGGTGTGAACAGAGGTCTGGGGCACTCAAGCATTTTGACATGAAATGAAGAACCAGAAAAAGATTCTGAATTAGCAGTCAGAAAAGATATGAAGAAAACCAGGCACGTGTACTATCCTGCAAGCCAAGTCAAAGAAGTAGTCCATGGAGAAGTCAAATAAGATGAGATGAGAGAAATTAACTCAGGATTTAGCAACACAGAGGTCACTGGTGACCTTAAGAACAGTTTCAGTTTGAGTGCTAGGTGAAAGCCATCCTGAGAGGGTGGGCACCCACTAGGATGGCTATATTTTTTTTAATGGAAAATAAACATTAGCAAGGATGTGGAAGAACTGGAACCCTCATACACTGCTAGAGGGAATGTAAAATGAAATGGTGCAGCCACTGTGGAAAATAGTCTGACAGTTATGCAAAAGGTTAAACATAGTTACCATATGACCCAGCAATTCTACCCCTAGGTATGTACCCCAAAATAATCGAAAACAGGTACTTAAGCAGATAATTGCACACTAGTGATTACAGCATTATTCGCTACTGCCAAAAAGTGAAAGCAACCCTAGTGACCATCGGCTGATAAATGAATAAACAAAATGACACGTCCACACAGTGGAATATTATTAAGCCATGAAAAGGAATGATGTACTGGCAAATGCTAGACCATGAAGGAACCCTGAAAACATGCTATGTGAAAGAAGCTAGACACAAATAACCACATAATGTATTATTCCATTTATATGAAATATCTAGAATACACAAATCCATAAAAACAGAAATATTGGTAGCCTAACACTAGGGGGTGGGGGAGGGGGACAAGGGGAATGGAGAGTAACTGCTAATGGGTACAGGTTTCTTTTTGGGGTAATGGAAATGTTATGGAATTAGATAGCAGTGGTGGCTACACAGCCTTGTGAACATACTAAAAACGACTGAATTGTACACTTTAAAATGGTGACTTATGGTATGTGAATTATATCTCAAAAAAACAGGAGAGAAATTGGAGACAGTAAATATAAACAGATCTGTCAGAGTTTTGTAATAAAGTAAAGCAGGGAAAGGAGCAGTAGTTGGAAAGGGATCTGGGGTAAAGAGCAGGTTTTTAAGATGGCAGAGATGGCCAACTATTTATTTGTATGTTGATGGGGACAACCCAGTGAAAAGCAGGGACAGGAAAGGAAAGCTTGCCAGAGCAAGGTTCCTGAATAGGTGACAAGGGTTAAACAAGGGCACAAAAATCAAAAGGTTAGCTGTAGCACAAACACTTCATCTGGAGTGACAGGAGGAAAGCAGAGGATTCGAATGCAGGTGCTGGTAGCTGAGATGTGGTAGGTGAGTTAGGGAAGTTCTCCTGTGATTACTTAAATTTTTTCAGTGACTAGAAACCAAGGTCATCAACTGAGAGTGAAAATAGGAGGAAGGGTTGCAGGTGTGAGGAGAGAGGAGAGGTTGGAAACAGTCATCTAGGCCAAGGGTCATCAAACTGGTACAAACCCAGCCATTGCCTATTTGTGTACAGAATGCAAGCTGAAGATAGTTACTGTATTTTTTAATGGTTGAAAAATCAAAAGAAGAATAATATTTTGTGACACATGAAAATTCTACAAAATTCAACATTTTAGTATCCACAACTAAAATTTTATTGGAACCCAGTCACACCCATTTGTTGACATATTGTTTAGCTGCAATGGCAGTTGGACAGTTGCAACAGATGCTGTATGTCACCTGCAAAGTCTAAAATATTTACTATCAGGAAAAGTTTTCCGGGCCCTGGTCTAGGCCCTTGCTACTCAAAGTGTGGATCCATGCTCCAACATCAGGCACATCACCTGGGAAGTTGTCAGAAATGCAGAATCAGAATCTGTATTCTAACAAGATCCCCAGGTGAGTCATGTGCACATTAAAGCTTGAGAAGCACTATTCTAGGAGAATGGGAGAGTGGCTAGACTAAAGAAATGTAGGGTTTTGAGGCAGCATCAAGGGCCCACTTGAAGTCAGTGTTCATGAACCTGAACTGAGGCCAGTCAGTTTCCTCCGGCTTCATTCAGCTGCCAAAGAGGCAGGTTGGTGGGTAGGTGGAGATTTGGATTTACCAGAGTTACGGTTTCACCAAGCTAGTACAAGAAAGGGAAACGTGTATGAGCGAATGGTTGATATAATTTATTTAAGTTAAGTAAGGAGGGAAGAAGAGACATGGAGGGGCGGTAGAGAGAAAAGGGAAACGGTGATGGGTTCAGTGGATTAATGGTCCTGGTGAGGTGGAAATGTCGTTAGAGTTGGCATATTAGAGGAACTGCACAGCAAGGAAGCAAAAAATGGGATAATGCCAAGGTCGAAGGTATGGCAAGGGAGAGAGTGGCTGAAGTGTGGTGGAGGCTAAGATCACTGGAAGAGCGGAGGCCAAGGGGCTGGAAGTATCTGCGTGAATATCGAATTCACCAAGAATTGTGGCAGGAGGAGTGTTTGAAAGAACGATAGTAAATCAGGAGCGAAATCTGCAAGGAGTGAGATGGAGAGACTCAGGGACTGGTAGGCAATTACAATGAGAAAGCATCGTGGCGTTGGGACTGTAGCAACAGCCCCCATGGGTCTCCTTGTTTCAACTCTTCCCTCTACCCCATCTGGTCTCCACACTGCTGCGCAAAGGATCTTTCTAAAATACTTATATAATTGCCACTTACCCTTCAAAAGCTTTCAATGGCTCCCACTTGCGTTCAGCAGTCATTTTGAAACTATACTCTGAGAAACTCTCTTAGCGGGACAGAAGTGCTTCGGGGGCCTCCCAGACAAGAAGTGTCCAGGCCAAACAGTGAAGATGTGAACTACCCTGTTCTTCTATTTTGTCTGTTTGATGTATTAGAGTTCATTCATTCATCAAATATTTACTGAGCACCTACTGTGTGTAAGGCACACTATTCTAGGCTCAGGGAATACAGCAGTGAACAAACACAATTCCAGGCCCTCATGGAATTTACACTGTAGGGAGGGAGTCAGACAATGAAGAAAGAAAATATATGTTATATCAGATAAGTTCTACGGAGAAAAATAAAGTAGGAGTAGGGGTAGGGAATGTTGAGTGGAGGACAAAGGTTGCAATTTTAGATAGATAAGGTGGTTAGGGAAAGCCTCACTGACAAGGTGACATGTGAATAAAGACCTAAAGAACTGTTGGAGGAAGTTTCCAGGTAGAGGGAACTGCAGTGCAAAGGCCCTGAGATGAGAACATAACTGGCCAGTGTGGCCGAAGCAGAGTGAATTTAAGGTGAGAGAAGTTGGAGATGAGGTCAGAGGTGAGGGTGAAAGGGTCTGATGGTGTTTGCCCTTTGTTGGCCATTGTAGGGACTTGGATTTTTACTCAGAGTGAGATAATGATTGAGCAGATGAGGGACACAATCAGACTGGTTTTAACAGGATCACTCTGGCTGCTGTGTTCAGAAAAGACTATGCGGGGGAGAGTCAAAAGAAGGGAGAAGAGAGAGTCAGGAGACTTTGTAATGATCAGAGAGAGATGGTGGAATCTTGAGCCAGGGTGCGGGCAGTGAGAAGCATTTGGATTATCGGTATATTTTGAAGAGAGCGTTGACAGGATTTGCTATCAGGTTGGAATAGGAGTGTAAAAGAAAGAGAAGAGTCAAGGTTGGGTTTCTTTGTAAAATGGCTTTAAAACAAAGTATTCTGCTAAAGAAGTAGTAAATTGTTGGCCTCTAGAATAAAGCTCAGACTCCTGGACCTACTCTGGGAGGCCCTGGATACTTGCTCTCGGCCTCTCCGCTTTTGCAAATAGTTCCCTCTTCATGGAATGTCACCCTTCACTTCCCCTTCTCTGCCCCCTCTTATTCCTCTGTCAGGATTTCCTTCAAGCAGCCCTTTCTCTGAAGACCTACCACCCTACTGACCAGGCTGGGGGAGGATTTACTCTGATCTCCAAGCATTCCCTGTGTCCCTCTCAGCACATGGGCCACACTGTGCTGCGAGTGACAGTAGGCTATCCTACTATTGCACATAGTAAGGGCATTCACCTTCTCGAGTGAATGCATGTATCTATTCTAAATCCTTTCTGCTTTCTCCAGATGTTTTTATTCTCTGTTGAAGGCTGCTGAGCCTCCTAATGGTGCCAAATGCCTGTGTGCCATTTTGGTTTTCCTTCTCTCCACCTCACAAGTTACATATGAAACTAACATACTACTTTTGCTGTAGGAAGGTGGCAGAGTGGGTGTTATTTCAACAAATATATGAATATTTGAAATGAAATGAAAATAAAAAGATTCAGATATTTTCCAAAAGAAACAATGGAAAGAGAAATCAGCAACTAATAAAAATTACCTATGGGGAAAAATAGCCTATGGAGAGCAAAAGAAGGGAGAGAGACTGGGATAGCAGCTAGACCTCTGTAAATATTTTATCTCTGGGTTTGTCTGTAGACTCATATAAATGTGTTCTTAACTTCATATTGAATATAACACCCATACAGAAAAGTGTACAAACCTGAAGTGTACAATTAGATGAATTCTCACACAGGGAACACACCCATAGATTCAGTACCCAGATCAAAAAACAGAATATGACCAGTGCCCCCTCCCCACAAGGATAACCACTACCTTGACTTCTAATGGCACAGACTCATTTTGCCTGGTTTTGGTCTTTACATAAATAGAATTATACAGTTCATATGGTGTTGTATCTGGCTTCCTTTGCTCCACATTTTTGTGAATGTTCATGATATCCATCTATGCCATTGTAGTTAGTTGTCATCAGTCCATTTTCATTACTGTATAGGAGTGGTTTGCAAACATTTTAATGTTAGAACCCCTTTACACTTCAAAATTATTGAGGACCTCAAAGGGCCTTTGTGTGGATTACATCTATCGATGTATGGTATTAGAAATTGAAGCTGAGAAATATTTAAAACCCAAGAACACACAAGCACACATTCTATTGTCTGTCAGAGCAATGAAGTCATTACAAGTCATATAGCCTCTTGAAAACTCCACAGTATACTCATGAGAAGACAAAAGTAAAAGAAGCAAATGAATTATTTATTTATTTTATTATAAAAATACCTTTGACATTGCAGACCCTCTGAAAGGGTCTTGAGGACCCACCAGAGCCCTGGATCACACTTTGAGAAATGCTACTGTGTAGGAGCCATAAATATACCACAATTTATTGATTCATCTGGTTATAGATTAGGACAGTTTTCAGTTTGGGGATATTAGAAACAATTCTATTATAAGCAATTTAGTACATGCCCTTTGATGCACATTTGTTCACCATTTTGTTGGGAAAACACCTAGGAGAGGAAAAGTGGGGTCATATAGGATGTAAATGGAATCATGTAAAATATTTACATAATTTAAAAACAAAATTAAATTTACAAAAAAATTCTCGCTTCATCTGTCCTTCTCCTTCCCCTCCCAGTGTGGGAAACAACTGGTCTCCTTTTCAAGGCAAACTCCTCTCCTGATGCCCTTCAGCTGGCCCTCCCCTCCATGTCCTCCGAGACCCCCACACTATCCATTATACCTGGGTTTCCTTGCATCTTTATTCTCTCTCCTTCCTTACCACCCACTCTTTCCACTTCTTGCCACCTTCCATCTATACGGCCCAACTTTTGCGGGCACCAATAAGCACCTTATGTCAAATCCTGGAGCCTCTTCACAGCCCTTGTCCTTTCTGACCACTGTGGAACCTAGCTCTGTTGAATTCCAGTTGCTGAAACTTGCCTCCCCTGGCTCCAGCCAATCAGAATGTACTGTACATCGACTCTTGTGATCGGTGGTATGCTGTTCCTTCTAGCTGGAAAACCCTTTTCCCTATCTCCCCATGTCCTGATCCCACCTGTATTAGCCTGCTAGGGCTGCCATAACAAAATACCACAGACTGGGGGACTTACACAATAGAAATTTCTCACAGTTCTGGAAGCTGGAAATCTGAAATCAAGGGGTCAGTAGATGTGGTTTCTCCTAAAGCTTCTCTCCTTGGCTGCAGATGGCCGACCACCTCTCATTGTGCCCTCACATGGTCTTTCCACATGTGCACGGAGACCTGGTATCTCCTTGTGTGTCCTAATCTCTTCTGATAACTACCTCAGTCAGATTGGACTAGGGCCCACACTAACAAGCCTCATCTTAACTTAATCACCTCTGTAATGGTCCTACCTCCAACTAGGTCACATTCTGAAGTCCTGCGGGTTAGGGATTCAACATAAGAATTTGGGGGAAACACAGTTCAGCCCATAATACCACTCACCTTGTAAGGCTGAATTCAAATGCTACCTCCTCCTCTTAACTGGCAATCATCACTCCTTCAACATTCTTGTAATAGTTTATTTGTACCTTTTTATATGGTTCCCAGCACTATCTGCCCTGTTACAATACAAGAGAATGAAAGGAATAATGACTGCTGTTTACTGAGCTTGATGGCTATTAAGTCCTGGGTATATACTAACTGATACCTTACTTACTATGTGCTTAACATACCCTACCAGTGACGCTGAATCCTCACCACAGCACTATGAGTTAAGAAATATTATTTGGACCAGCCGAATGGCGTGACGGTTAAGAACTGGCTTGGGATGCCTAGGGCCCGGTTCGGATCCCACGTATGAGGGCCAGTGACACTGCCCTCTACAGCTAAGATGCTGAACAACAGCTCTACTTGGAGCTGGGTTGCCATGGGTCGCTGGCGACGGCGTAGCCTGCAGCCCCTGCTGCAGTGGATTGCCATGGGTACCGTATGTAGCCAGCAGCCAGCGTGAGTGGCCAGCAGCTGCTGTGAGCGGCCGTCCAGAAGCCGGCGACTGATCTGCCTCGCCCAGGAAGAGCGCAATGATGGTGCCAACTTGGGCCAGTGAAGCGACGTCCT
>NW_017731858.1:1374832-1379541 GCF_001890085.2 Hipposideros armiger | reverse complement strand
GCGCAATGATAATACCAACATGGGCCAGTGAAGCAACGTCCTCCACAACTAGACTGAAGAACAAAAGGACAGCAACTTGTCTGTTTCCCTTCCCCAATTCCCTAACGCTGTTCCCTTCCTGTAATTCCCCAATAAAATCTTTGTAAAAAAAAAAGTTTTTAAAACAAAGTACATAGGATTACAAAGAAAACCAATTACACTGCAATATAGCTATCAAAATATTTTCTAAAATAAATGAGTGTTAAAGCAATACATGGGCTTCTTTTTTTTTTAAGATTTTATTGGGAAATTGGGGAAGGGGAACAGCCAAGTTGTTGTCCTTCAATCTTCGTTGTGGAGGGCGCAGTTAGCTCAGCTCCAAGTCGTTGCCATCCGGCCGCCTGACAGCAGCTCGTGGCCGCTCAGTTCAAGGTGCTGTGTTCAATCTTAGTTGCGGGTGGGCGTAGCCACTATCCCATGCAGGAGCTGAACTGGAAACCTTGTTGCTAAGAGTGTACACTCTAACCACTGAGCCATCTGGCCACGCGTTGGCAGCTCAGCTCAAGGTGCCATGTTCAATCTTAGTTGTGGGTGGGCATAGCCCACCATCCCATGCGGGAGTCAAACCAGAAACCTTGTTAGGAGCACGTGCTCTCACCAGCTGAGCCATCCTGCCGCCTGTTGGCAGCTCAGGAACAGCTCAGCTCGGGCGCAGCTCACTGGACCATGTGGGAATTGAACCAGTGACCCTGTTGCTCAGAGCTTGTGTTCTTAACCAACTGAGCCACTCGGCTGTCCCCTACATGGACTTCTTAATACAGTTCTACTTGTATGTCTAATAACTACTGTAACTTCAAACAAGTGATGAGTGTATAAATAGTATTTCAAGACATCTACATTGTAGGGGTCCAGAATGAGTCTCCCCAGAAGTGCCACCCAGGCATGCAGGTTATTTTGAGCTGAAAACAAAGTCCAACAAACTCAAGAAGAGTTCTGTCCTGTTTTGTTTTATATCTTCCCTTTTATCTGTCTAAAGGAATTCAGAGAGAAAAGCCTGTTTAAAGGAAGAGATAATATGATCTCTTATTGTAATAATTTGTTATATTATATTGTTATAATCATATTAGCATAATATTATCTAAATGTGTCAGATAGGGAGGCACCTGCAAACTATGTTTGTTAGACTCCTCATTGTTTCTGGGTGACCAGGGAAGAATTTATTTACCAAGTGTTCACTCTTTCTTATCTACCTGTGAATTGCCTACTTTCCCTTTGGGGGCCCAGACCCCTGCCGCCCTCTCCTTAGTCCACAATGGCATATCAGCCTCAATTGCTCAATGTGTCCTTGGATCTTATATTCTCATGGAACCCCTTGTATGTACATATGTAATACATTTGGTCATTTTCTCCTGTTAATGTCTCATGTTAATTTGATTAGTCTAGTGGCTAGACTCTAGCAAGATGTATTTAGAGAGATGGGAATAAAATTATTTCCCACCCCTGCAGCATCAACTTTAATGGGACATGAAATGATCTTAGATTTCTATTGGTTACTAAGTCACAGGTACTGCTAACGTTACTGTAGTTTGTTACCTACATTTGTAAATAAAGAAGTGCTACATTTCAGCGTTTCATGAAAATGAAGTTGTGATTTTTTTTCCCTTCCAAGTTCATGTACCCTGTGAATTCTATACATGGACCTTGTGGAACCCAGGTTAAAAACTATTGGTGCAAAAATGCTTGAGGTGACTGCAAAGATAGAGTTCTTTGTTTTAAAATGGGGAGAAGTAAAAGATGAAAATGGAAACATTAATATCCAAAACATGTGTCATTGATTCCTGTACACTCTGCCAAAGGTGGACTACAAAGTTAGTCTGGGCTTCCTAGCAGCCAAGGACACAGTTCTGTCCAGAAGTTTCTCAGCTTAAAACCTTGATTGGCAACCTCTTGCCTAGACAGCCTTATGGCTGTCCCTAGGCTTACAGGGCCCACCTGGTCCAGACTCTGCCTACCTCTCCAGCTTCCTCCATCATCCTGTCCCACACCACTCAGTCAGGTTGACACTACGGTAGACCCTTGAATAACACGGGGGTGGGAAAGGTGTTAGGTCAACCCCCATGCAGTGGAAAATCCGCCTACAATTTTTTTTTTTAGATTTTTTTTTTTTATTGGGGAATTGGGGGGATGGGAACAGCGCTGGGGAATTGGGAAAAGGGGAACAGACAAGTTGCTGTCCTTTTGTTCTTCAGTCTAGTTGTGGAGGACGTTGCTTCACTGGCCCAAGTTGGCACCATCATTGCGCTCTTCTNCCCTCATATGTGGGATCTGAACCGGGGCCCTCTGGCGTCCCAAGCCAGTTCTTAACCAACGTGCCACTCGGCCAGCCCATAAATTTCCTGGTTTTGATATTGTATGATAGTTATGCAAGGCATTAATGCTGGTGAAGGCTGAGTGAAGGGTGCACAGGACCTCTTTGTACATTTCTTTGTGACTTTTTGTGAATTTATGATTATTTAAAACTAAAAAGTCAAAAAAAGCTCTGCTCTCATTGAGCTTAATTCCAGTGGGGAGTTAGACAATAATCAAATAAATGATATGGCATGTTAGAAGGTAATAAGTATTATTGCAAAAAACAAAGCAGAGAAGGGGGATACAGTGTTGAGGAAGTGGTCTCTCTGAAGTAGTGACATTTGAGCCTTGCCTTGCAGGAGGTGAGAAAAGCAACCATGGGATACCTGGGAGAATGGAGGCCCAGGCAGAGAGAAGAACTAATGCAAAGGCTGTGAAAAGTACTGTGTCTGGCATGTTTGAGGAACAATAAAGAGGTCAGTGTGGCTTCGGCAAAGTGAGTGAGCGGAGAGTAACAGGAGGTTGAATCACAAAAGTGGTGGGGTCCAACTGGGTAGGGCCTTTCAGGCCATTGCAAATACTTTAACTTTTATTAGGAGAGCAATGGGGAGTCATTGGACGGTGCTGAGCAGAAGAGTGACATGATCTGATTGAGGTCTTGAAAGGATCATTCTGGCTTCTGTAGGGAAGCTAGGGCAGAAGCAGGGAGACCTGTGAGGAGCCTTAAAATAATCCAGGTGAGAGAAGGTAGCTGGGACCAGGGTAGAAGTGATGAGAAGTAATCAGATTCTGGAAAAATTTCAAAAGCAAACCAACCAGATTTTCTGACAAACCAGATGTGGGATGTGAGAGAAAGAGAAGAGTGGAAGATGAATTTTGGCCTAAGCAACAAGAAGAATGTAGGTGCCATTTGCTGACATGGAGAGCACTTTGAGTGATCCAGCCGGGAGGTGAAAACATCAGGAGTTCTGTTTGATATGTATTAAGTGTAAGGCACCTATTACACATCCAAGTGGAGATGTTGAGAAGGTAGGATTTCGAGGAGAGGTCCAGGATGAAGATACATTTAGGTGTCATCAACCAAGAGAGGATTTAGTCAGGATGTTGGATGATCACCAAAGGAGTGAGTGTATATAGAAAAGAGAAGAGGTCCAAAACTGATCCTCAGGGCTCTCTAATGTTAAAAAGTAAGTGAGATAAGGAAGGACCAGCAAAAGAAACCAAGAAGAGGTAGCATGCACAGTAGAAGGAAAACCAGAAAGGACAACAAGAAACGCCATATAAAAGCTGTAAGAATTCAAAAGATAATTTACACAAGCTCTTAACAGTGTTAGTCACACCCTAAATCTGAGGTAAATGGTAGGTATGATGAAGATGATGATGATAATTCCATCAACTAAGGGCTAATTTGCTGCTCCTTTGGCCACCAAAAAGAAAAGACTAGTTCATAAGCAAATGGATGGAGGGATGGATGGACGCATGGATAGATAGATAAAATCCAGGTTGTGAATCCTGAGGTCTCTCACTTCAATTAAATGTAAAATTATCTCAATGAGGGTCTGAATTTAAAAACTGGATGGGATTAATATAATAAAACTTTTTCTGTTAAAATATGGTAACTAATTTTTAAAAATGGTAATTAAGGTGGTGAATACACAATGTGATATATAGATGATGTATTACAGAATTGTACACTTGAAACCTATGTAATTTTACCAACCATTGTCACGCCAATAAATTTAATTTAAAAAATGGTTATTGGGCTCAAGCTTCCTATGACTTCTACATTCCCCTCTAAACCTAAGGCACCAGCATCCAGTTAGTTGTCCAAGGCAGAAACGTGAGACCACATCCTGTTAATTTTGTCACAATCATCTCTTGATTTTATTTTTTCCTATTCAACATTATGGGTACTACCTTACTGTGGGCTACCGTCTTTTCTTGCCCAGACTATTTCCAAAGTCTCCTACCTAGTTTGTCTGTTCTACCATCTGTCACTATACTCCAATCCAAAGATTTGTAACCATTTTTGTGCCATGGAACCCTCTGGCAATCTGATGAAGTTTATAGACTTATTTTCATAATGTTTTTAGGGCCAGTCGAGTGGCACGTTGGTTAGGAGTTGGCTTGGGATTCCAGCTCTGAGCAGCAGGGTCCCAGTTCAGATCCCACATATGAGGGCCAGTGACGCTGCACCCTCTACAGCTAAGATGGTGAACAACAGCTCAACCTGGAGCTGGGCTGCCATAAGGCACTGTGAGCGGTTGTCCAATGGCCGGCAAGCAACTGCCTCGCCCGGGAAGAGCGCAATGATAATACCAACATGGGCCAGTGAAGCAACGTCCTCCACAACTAGACTGAAGAACAAAAGGACAGCAACT
>NW_017731858.1:1363693-1372347 GCF_001890085.2 Hipposideros armiger | reverse complement strand
CCCCGCCTACAATTTTTGACTCCCTCAAACACAGAAGTCCCTGGGTATCTGCCACGGGATTGGTTCCAGGACTCCCCCCCGCCCCTCTTCCCGCCACCACCACACCAAAATCCAAATGCTCAAGTTTCTTATGTAAAACAATGCATATAGGTGCATTGGATCCCAGGAATCCAAGCCGTGGCTCGAGATCGTTTCAGCTGAATTCACGGATGTGAAGTACAGGGATAGGGAGGGCCAACTACATGCTTATTGAACAAAATCCCCGTGTAAGAGAGCGCACGCAGTTCAAAACCATAAATTCAATATGGTTGTCCGTACTTCACATCCAGGACGGACGGTACTTCTAGCTATCCAGAAATGGCGTTCCCCGCCCGGCCCCTCAGCGCGCTTTGGCCCATGCGCAGTACCAAATCCCTCGCGCTGGGACTCGTTGTCCCTGGGGCTAGTCCCGCCTACTCTGCTCCCTCTGCCTTTGCAAGGGCTTCTGCTTTGGCATTTATCATGGCCTTCCGCCTCATCCACCACGAAGCAGGTGCCCCTGGCACACTGACGGGCTCCCCAGGAGCCCAATTACAGAAAAGACGCAACACGAATTCCATTTCGCAGGAATGAGCGCGGTTCCCCACAGCTCCAAGGGAGCGCTTGTAGGGAGGAGCCTGCCAGGAGGCTGTGGTTGTCGCATAGCGTCAGCCCGCAAGCTCCTCCCCCGGTGGTGCCTCTAAACACGTCTTTCCGCTTACTTCCTCCTCTCTTTTGCCGCCATCGTAGGGTGTGTGGTTGACTCTTCGCCATGGTAAGTCCATCCGTTACCATCGGCTCGGGGGTGGCTTCCTGAGACCTTAGGTCTCTGCGAGCTCGCCCGTGCCGCGTGCTGCATCAAGGTGTGGGAGCCTTTTTAAAGGCTTTTTGCTGAGAAGTTCGAGTTCGGTCCCCTCTCCAGTTGGTGGGCCTGGCTGGAAGCTTGCAAGCTATTGAGCGCCTAAAAGGTGCAGGCTGCGCTGGCGCTGCGACTTCTCAGGTGGGGTGCAGTGTGCTCCAGGCCGCCGGCCGGGTGGTCAGGGCACCGCTTCTGCTCACCCTTCTGGAGCGAACTGGTTTTGGTGCAGGGAGAGAAGTCGGTGGTGGGGGCGGACGGGGGAAGCACAACAGAAATTGTGGCCCGCAGTCTGCACGCGACATGTGCGGGGTATTGAGAACAGAATGTGGGCTACTGGTTTTCGTAAAGCTTTTTGGCTTGTTGGCTCTGGGCCTACCACGTTATGAGCTTCCAGAACATTTTAGTCTTTTGTTCAGGGACTTGAGCGTCAACTCAGAAAAGCGCCTGGGAAAAGGAGTGTTGTGATGTGAACTTATATGCTATTTGGACATTCTTCATAACATGCCAACTGCGGACAGTCACTGTCGTGGGTTTTCCTGTAACGGCCCCTTGAGAAGTTAAAATTGTTTATAGGTTTGTAGGTACGAAGAGAATCATCAATCATCTTTGGTGTTTTACAATTTTATTAGTTGACAGAAAATTTACAACTGCAACTGTGAGCTGGGTAAGAGGGTATATATAGTCTTTGCCTAATTTATAATGGTCCCTGTTATTATGCAAGGTTGTGTTGGGCCACATTGGCCAGATTTTAGACCAGCATTCATGCTATTTGGGTTGTCCTGCAAACTGAGGAGGGGGTTGGTTGTGGTTGGATGACCTGAGTTCTTTATGAAAGCCAAAAGGTGCAAAGGGAAATTGGGAAAAATCATCCTTGGAAAAGTGTTAGAATTAATATCAAAATGGTCATCTGGTTAGAATAGATCTACCGAATGTCAGAGACTTCGTGTAAATTCACAATGACCGGTGAAAGTGGGTCCCCCTGTGTAACAGAGAAGGGCACTGAGACTGGTTGACTTGCGAGTGATACATTGTTTCGTTTACTAAAAGCTGTGTTTTTGAAAAGCAAGTTCCCCAGCTGTAGCTATCCCCAATGTGGTCCTCCTAGGGAAAACTGGAATGTGCCCTAGCCTTAGAGGAGAGAGCACCTGGCTTTGAATCCCAGTTCTGCACATTTATACTCTTTGGGGCAGGTTACATACCTCCCTGACTCTTTTTTTTTTTTTTTTAACGTGAACAATGTGAATTACGTTATCTACCTCCAGAGACATTGCAAGGAACAGAACAAAGGGCATGAGGGGTGGTTTGGCATCCAGAGGATTGTTTTTGGTATATATATTATATATATATATTTTTTTTTTTTAGATTTTTTTTTTAATTGGGGAATTGGGGGATGGGAACAGTGCTGGGGAATTGGGGGAAGGGGAACAGACAAGTTGCTGTCCTTTTGTTCTTCAGTCTAGTTGTGGAGGACGTTGCTTCACTGGCCCGAGTTGGCACCACCATTGCTCTCTTCCCGGGCGAGGCAGATCAGTCGCCGGCTTCCGGACGGCTGCTCACTGCGGTTGCTGGCCGCTCACGCTGGCTGCTGGCCACACACGGTAGCCCATGGCAACCCACTGCCACAGGGGCTGCAGCCTACGCCTTCGCCGGCGACTCATGGCAGCCCAGCTCCAGGTTGAGCTGTTGTTCAGCATCTTAGCTGCAGAGGGCAGTGTCACTGGCCCTCATATGTGGGATCCGAACCGGCGCCCTCTGGCATCCCAAGCCAGTTCTTAACCATTGCGCCGCTCGGCCGGCCCTTTTTGGTATATATTAAGCATTCAAATGTATATTGAATTTTGTGGGAGTTCCTGACTTTGAATCTTTTGAGCAAGTTCTGGTATTACTAAATTGATTCCATTTCTTTCCCAGTCTTCTCACAAGACTTTCAGGATCAAGCGGTTCCTGGCCAAGAAACAAAAGCAGAATCGGCCCATTCCCCAATGGATTCGGATGAAAACTGGTAATAAAATCAGGTAAGGATACCACCCCCACTGTTTTTTTGTTTATTTTATTTTTTGTTTTTAATTTAAGATTACTTTTTGGACATAAATGTATAATTAAAAGTTAACTGCAATCCAATTTATCCTGTACCACCATTCTGAAATTCTTTTTTATTTTTTAAATGTGCTTCCTCTGGGTTTCTGGATACCACCCAGCCTACAGCTGGGCTTTTAGGGACAGACACTCCGATTTTTGTCAGTTTCCTGGTTGTCTTAAGTCTGGGCCAGAACATGAGATGCAAGTCCGTCTTTCTCATTGCACATCCCAGTGGGGAAGACCATGTTACTCACCTAATCCATCTTTGAAGTATTGACCCTTTTAAAAATTGGAAAATTGCCCTCCACTGCAGAAGTAGTTGAATTGATGGTTTTACAAGAAATACATTACTAGAATTACTACAAAGGACCTCCAATCCAGGGTCATCTAAGCCAACTCCAGGCAAAGCTAGGCCTAAAACCCTGGTCTCCTGCATTCTTTTCAGTCCCACTGCTCTTTGGAGACCAGGTGAGCTTTGAGACAGGTCTAGCATCAAATCAGTGAGATTTTCCCAAGGGCTCATAGCCAGTGACAGCCTGGGTGTGCTAAACAGCTTTTGGAACTTTGGTTTGTTTAAAATGAAAATTAGATTTCCTGGCTCTCCCAAACAATTGAACCCAGAAGACCACAGAGGAGGAGGGAACAAATATTATTACTAAAACTCTTATTTTCAGTTTTTGGGCCTAGCAAGTGGGTCCCTTTTGTAAGATAAAGGTGTTAAGAACTCAGGAGTGCAAAATCATGAACATAGGATAGAACCCTGGTTTGATTATATGGCACATCTAAGTAGGATTAGTTTTCTCATATAAAGACTAAGAGGTGAATTGTTAGAGCTAAAATTTAAGGCCCATTTCCTTAACTCATTTAGCCAGTTAGACATGTGAAAATCGCCTCCCACTGTAGCCTTATATGCCAGTTGTTTGCTGCCTTTGATTTATTGGGTACTAGACACTGGTATTTATTATTGATGCATATTAACTTGTATAGGGGATGTCTCACTGTTACAGGTGCAACTATAGAATGTAAAGCCCATGGTGTTGCCATCATACAATACTGAGAAAAGAGCGTTGTCACTTGGCGAAGTGGTTTGTATGGCAGCTCAGCCTTTCTACAAGTTTGATGAATTTCTGTTGAGAACATCAGACATCCATAGTAAAGCCCCCTTTTTAAATGTATCAACATGAACATCCGTTTCTCTGTCATGTCCCCATCCGATGAAGGTGCAACCTGCCCTTATAGGTTTTAAGGGATGAAAGAAATGTATATGAAGTTCAGTGCCTAGCTCAATAGGTTACCTGCAGTTGTCAATATTAGCCTCTTTGCTTTGTGGACTCCTAGAGCTGGGAAAGTATTTTGTATTTAGGATTACACACTCTTGGCCAAAATAATTGGCACAATAGAATGATTGTTCTATTGACTCAACTGTCTTCTAACTTTTAAAATGTATTGAAAGCAGGTTGCAATTACAGTGCTTCATTTTGTGGAAGTACTGCCATTATCCTGCTGAAAGAAAATCTTGTGTTGATCATGTTTGATTTTGCCTTTATTAGGGTAAAATGACAGATTGACATAGACAATTCTGAGATGGCCTTAGCTCTGCAAATCATGTGCTTTAGTACTGAAATGACTGAGGGTGTTAATCTATTATAAAAGCTATGCAGGAGCTTTTATGTGTGTGACCCATTATGTAGAAATGACTGGTTTTGAATGTAGTTCAGAAGTGGAGGGGGTTGAAAATAACATGTATGTCTGGGTCTGCCCCAGGTCTGTGGAATCAAAGATGGGTGAGTGTACACTTGGGGAGGGGAAAGAGCTTCCCCACTACTCCCGTCTCAAGAACCAGTGTATTTTCCTACCCTGGAATCATTTTGAGAGGTAAAAATTTGATTTGACTAGTTCTTAAACACATCTAGCAAATCATTTTTTACTCTCCAAAAAGAGCTCCAAACTTGTTAAAGGAAGGAAAAAAGGGACCCTTTGCCTTTCAAGGATTTTATGGTACTTAAAAAGCAATGTTTGTGGTAAATGAGAGCAGCTAAATGGAGGTGAGACTGCCTTGACTGCCTTTGTAACTTGCAGTTTCTTTCTGTGTAGGTACAACTCCAAGAGGAGACATTGGAGAAGAACCAAGCTGGGTCTATAAGGAATCGCACAGGAGATGGCACCACATATTTATGCTGTGTCAGGGTTGCTTAGATCTTAATCATGGCACTGAAAAGATTGCTACTATCTAAACAGTTGGGTGTGCTTTATTGGGAAGTTTTAGGGAAAATGAGTTTCTTCCTGATATGTTTCTGCACTAGTAGGTTGGTTCAGTAATAAATACGTGAGGCCTTCTAAACTGTTGTGTTCTGGTTTGTGAAGTATTCAATAATACAAATGTTCTCTGGCTATCAAGTGTTTAATTATGGCCAGTAAAAGGAACTGATAGTTAATTTTTTTTAAAGATTTTATTGGGAAAGGGAACAACGTTGGGGAATCAGGGAAGGGGAACAGACAAGTTGCTGACCTTTTGTTCTTCGATCTAGTTGTGGAGGACGTCGCTTCACTGGCCCATGTTGGTACTATGATCATTGCACTCTTCCTGGCTGAGGCAGTCGGTTGCCAGCCATTGGACGGCGGCTCAAGGCTGCCGGACGCTCACACTGTCTGCCAGCCATTCACAGTAGCCCACTAGCCTGCACTGTCGCTGGCCACTCACCCAGCTCCAGGTTGAGCTGTTGTTCACCATCTTAGCTGTAGAGGGTGCAGCATCACTGGCCCATGTGGGATCCGAACCGGCGGCCCTGCTGCTCAGAGTTCGCGCTCCCCAGCCAACTCTTAACCAAGTGAGCCACTCGGCCGGCCCATTAAGTTTTTATTTAATTGTAATTAGTTCCATGTGGCTAATGGCGCTTGGACCTTCTGTTATAGGAAGTGCATATATGGGTCATCTTCATACCTGAGGGTAGCACATTCTTAAACAGCATCTTTATATGCTCTTCTATGATGCCAGTCCTCAATACAAGTAGGACTCATAATCACCTGAACGGGGTGGCAAACTGGTATGCTGCCTGTTTTTGTATGGCTTGTGAACTAAATTTCTGCATTTTTAAATGGCTGAAAAAAGAACTATTTTGACAATAAAATTGACTGGACATTTATGTGCCGGGCACTGTTTTAAGTACTTGGAATTACTTAGTTGGTAGGCAAATATATCGTATGTTGGGCTAATGGGCCATTATTGCAAGCCATAAGAAATGTCTGGAAAAGGTGGGAAGCAGCAAGTGCCCTCATTACCTGTGAAATTAGGATGAAGTGGCAGCAAGGGAAAGGGGAACCAAGTTTGGGGTAACCCCCTACTCTAGGTTTGTAGGGAGCCTGTGCTGGACATAGCTGAGAAGGCAAGTGGCAGATGGGTGCTGTGTATAAGGTGCAGCAAGTGGGGGGGCTGCACAACGGGTCCCTACCTATAACCACATTAGGAGCCATATTCCTTAAGGACCACTGTGCTTACTGAAAATGTGAACAATGGGCTACAGAATAGCAACCAGCCCCTACATGTCAAATTGATTTCCTCTAAGAGGATACAATTAAGGATACAATTAATTGGCAGTCAGGGACAGGAATTTCTAACCATTTTGGAGTGTGAAAATAGTCAATTTCCCTTTTGCTCGATGTTAGACTCTACCAATAGAGGGCCCTAGAGTGACACAGGCTGGAAGACGCAGTAGGGATTCTTGGGATCTGTTCTCAAGCACATCAGCAAACATGCAGAAACCCTGGCAATGTTCTAGCAAAGCAGAGGGTTGCTCTTGTATGTCACTGATAAGTGCTCTCCAGCCTTTGGCTTAGCCACTGCAGTGGTAGGTAGCATGTTGTAGCAATCCACTCTCAGGTCTGAATCTCAGCTGGGAGAAGGGCTCATTCACTTTTCCCTCAGGTCCAAAGGTAGTTGCTCTCAGCATATACTATGCCATCACACCTTAAAATTATTTTATTCTTTGTGGTAGCTACCCTTTACCTACTTAATTCTTTATATTAAGTTTTCTGTGTTTAAATTACTGGTGTGTGGTTTCTCCTAATTGGAACTTGACTGTATATCAGAAATTTTAAGGTTATATGACATCACAAGACTGAAGGCAGGAGCAGATAAGAATTTAGTTGTGCTATTAAGCGAGATATTAATGATCGGCAGGAATTCAGAGTACCACCACTCTTCTCAGTAAAATTTTTATTTTTTAAATTTACATTTATTGTTTTAAAAGAGGATTTGAGCAGCCGGTTGGCTCAGGTGGTTAGAGCGCAGGCTCATAACACCAAGGTTGCTGGTTCAGTCCCCACATGGGCCCACGGGACTGTGCCCTCCACAACTAGATTGAAGAAAACTACTTGACTGGAGCTGATGGGTCCTGGAAAAGCACACTGTTCCCCCAATAAAATTTTTTTTAAAAATCGGGATTTAAACAAATACCTTAGCTTCACTATTCAAAGTAGGTTGGGATGTCCTCACGGGCCCAGGGAGGTTGGAGCAAGGCCAACGTGACAGCAAAGAGGTTTCTCTACAGACTTTGAATGGGTAAGATTAGAATCGAAAGGGAAAGTGACATGGACACCATTGTTGGTTGGCTGTGTGAAGGATTTCATTTTGAGCCTGGGAATGAAACACAGGTTCTGGTTCCAGTGGCCCCTCACTAGCTTGTACAGTTGCTAGTAGTTTTTCACCTAAAGGATTAGATCTGTTTCCTGAAGGGATGAATGGGAGCTTAAGATTTATATATATTTCCCCACAAGAAGTGCAGCATAACATGTCAGCTTTCGCAAGATATGCAGTCAACCCCATGGTGGAACTGCCCATCTTATCGGCCTACTGAGAAGTGACCGCAGAGTGGTGGTCAAGAGTTGGCAAATTCAAATCTTGTTCATCATTCACCAGCCTGTAAACCTGTCAACTGCAGCATGGGGCCAATGGGACCTCCCTCAGGGCTGTGAGCATAAAATGTAATAATATACAAAAGCACTTAGTTGAGTGACTGCCTAGGAAAAGGAGAAGAGGGATGGGGAATGAGCAGGATTAAGGCTTTGGTGTTGATCCTTCCCTAGCAGACTTGCTATATGCTGGATAAAGCTAAAATAAGACCGAGACCAAAGATAGTGGGGAGGGGCAGGTTTTCATGGGAGAAGACAAGTGGGGATGGTGCTCACTTCCAGGCTACTTGGGACTGCTTGTCTAGAGCTGCTGATGGAGAATGGCAGGAGCAGCAGGATAGGATGTGGCTCTCAGCCTGTCCCTAAATGAAACGATTCTCTTGATCAATTAGAATAATTTAAATTCCCGCAGAGCTGATAATACAGATGTTTTGGAAATGTCTTATGAAGACGCATATAATAGCAGCAGTGAGGGAAATGGTAAAAAAAAAAAAAAAACAGCAGAAAAGCAAACACCAGCAGCGTAGGCCAGGCTAGAGGCATTTTCTAGAAGCAAAGAAAAAGGGAAAGCTTAAAAGTTAAACTTAATCCAATATAAAACCTCACTACTGGGCCGGCCAAGTGGCGCGTTGGTTAACAGCTGGCTTGGGACACCAGAGGGCCCCGGTTCGGATCCCACATATGAGGGCCAGTGACACTGACCTCTACAGCTAAGATGCTGAACAACAGCTCAACCTGGAGCTGGGCTGCCGTGAGTCGCCGGCGACAGCATAGTCTGCAGCCCCTGCTG
>NW_017731858.1:1359329-1361749 GCF_001890085.2 Hipposideros armiger | reverse complement strand
ACAAGCAGATACATGAACAGTTTTAACAGTTGTAATCCAATCTCTAGTCCCATCTTCTCTAACAGCTGTCTGGCTGCAGGGAGTACCTGACTTACAGAACTCAACCATTTGGATAATTTCACCCATAGCCCCCGCAAGTCTCCAAAGTGAGTTTTGTTGATACTGTGTATCAGAGTCCCATAGTCCAGAGGCCAGTTCTCGGGCCCAACTTGTCTGAGTAGTCTGTGACCAGTCAACAATATATCCATCTGTCCCAGGAATGTCATACCGGGCAGGGCTGTTCCCATGACAGTCTCTCCACAGAACAGCCTCGGTGTCAAGTCCCGATTTTCTGCCACAAGGTGAACGTGACTGAGGAACAGGTCGATTTATTTTCTTTCCTCTGGACCAATCACCTAACAAATTAAGGCGAACATTCCATCCGACCAGGGAGTCACCAGGCCGGACCAAACAATTTGGAATCCAAACTGGAGTGTCTGTGTCCTGTTGTGAGTATGTCCTTTTTTTTTTTCGTCCTGTGTTCCTAGGAAGAAACATAGACATTCGTTCCCCCACACAAGGACCGAATCTAGTCCTTGTTAGATAAAATTGTCCATTATAAATACGTAAAGAATTTTAAAAACTGTGAAAATTAGAAATCTTAAATTTTGAAAAATGTATTTAGTTAAGCAAGGAATACCTATAGTCTCCCCCTTTTGTTTTATTAATTAATTTTTGAGACATTGATGAGTATTGTTGACTGACCCATTTGTCCACATCCAAAACAGCTTCCAGGGGGTCCCGCGACTCAGGCTTTTCCCCGCCTTTGCTGTTGGAACAAAACTTCTTTAATTGTTTTCCCTTGCATAGTGGCAGTTATAGCTAAGCCTTGAGTATAAAATGGTCCAATATCTGAACACAGTCTGATATAATTATTAAGATTAGTCTTCTTTCTAAATGGTCTAAGGGCTGCCTGACATGCCACGTTGGCATTTTCAAACGCGAGTTGTTTGACCAACATCATTCCTGTCTGGTTCTCTCCTCCCATCAATCTACTTGCAGATTGGATCAATCGTGCTACAAAATCCTGATACAGTTTATCTGGGCCTTGTCTGATTTTTGCCAGGTCCTCTGTCTGCCTTCCTCCATTGTCAGGGATTTTAGCCCATGCTCTCCGGGCAGCTGTGCTAGTTTGCACATATGCAGCAGGATTAAAATTTAATTGGTCATTCAACTCGCGGTAAGGACCTTCACCTGTCAGCATATCATAATGTATAGGGATGTTCTGACCTCTATTTATATCTGCAGTAATTTGGCATAACTCTGAAAAGTCTGATCTCCAGAGCAGAAAATCCCCTCCTGACAAGCATGCTCTTGCCAGCTGTTTCCACTCTGCAGGAGCCATGGACTCCGTGGACAAAGTATCAATTAATGTCAAAGTGAAAGGAGCTGTAGGCCCATATTGGGCGCAAGCAGTTTTTATCTCTTTTAGCTGCTTGAAAGGCATTGGAGCGTGATCTCTAACGACTCCGCCCTGGCCGTCAGGCCGTTCAAGAACTGGATATGCCATAAATTCTGATACATCCTCTCCCTGTAAATATGCTTGCTGAATCGAGGTCTGGAGCCTCGGCTGTCTTTTCCATTTCTGCCCAGCAGACACAACCACTGGGGCAACGACAGCTCCCTCTAATCCTCTGCATGAGGGTTTATCTAACATATCCTCATTCCAGATTCCCATCTCAGCCATTTTTCGTTTCATTTCTCTCACCTGAGTTGCTAAAGGAACATAAGCAGACGGTGGTGGAGGCCGAGGGGATTTGTTTTCAGTTTTAGGCTGTTTTAGGTTACTTTCAATTTTTGGTGAATCTTGTTTTAAATTTTCCTGAGCTAGAAACAACTGAGGATTATCAAAATCAGGGTTATGATATTTAGCTACTTTTTTATCTAAATCTTCCTCATCCTGAGGATTCAGCTCTTCGTCTAGAGCAACTTTCTCATAGAGGCGAAATGAGGGACGAGGGGCAGTCGGAGCTACAGGGTCGGGTCGCGATCCCGACTCTTCTTCCAAATTTACCTTCTCTCCTGTACTATCCTCCTGACCCCGCATGCCCTCATGGCGTGGATCTAAACTATCTCTAATTAGAGTCCATAAAGCAAAAGTATCTACTGGAATTTTTTCAGGTCCATGAGCTTCAAAGTGACCTTGTAATCGGACCCGCACTTCTTCCAAGTTTTTAAACTTACAGTCCCCTCTTCCGGAAACCAGGGACAAATCTTTTCTATAAAATCTAGAAACTTTTCTAATTGTGGTTTTCCTACCTTCGCTCCCCTGGCCTTGAGGAGGTTCAGTAGGAGATGGGTGTACACCTGCTTACTATTTTCTGCACCCATCTTTAACTATCTCTCCCGGTCTTTTCTCACCGCACACCACTTACCCGTAC
>NW_017731858.1:1352477-1358168 GCF_001890085.2 Hipposideros armiger | reverse complement strand
TCACGGCATCCCAGCTCCAGGTTGAGCTGTTGTTCAGCATCTTAGCTGTAGAGGGCAGTGTCACTGGCCCTCATATGTGGGATCCAAACCGGGGCTCTCTGGCCTCCCAAGCCAGTTCTCAACTAATGCGCCACTCGGCCGGCCCCTGAAAAACAATTTTTAAAATAACAGGAAAATTAAACTTTCAGGGTTAGAATAGTCACTCACATATGTTCCCTTTTTTTAAAGCAAAAGAGGGGAATTTAATACAAGCCATCAAAGATGTCTCATGGGACCCAAGGGCAGGGGCAGCCAGCCTTCAAGAAGAGCCAGAACCAGGACTTTGGAAGCCATTGAGAAGCCTCTCCCTCTCAGGGCCTTTCTTACAGCTTCTTTCTGCATTTCCAATTTACACCTGTCCTTGGCAGACCTGCTTCCTCTGCTTCTCTCAACCAAGGTGGCCTCCTCCTCTCTGTCTCAGGTTAGGTGTCCAGAGGAAATGGCGGGGAGGGGGAATCACCGAATCCCAATAACATGATCATGAGAGGATGAGTCTGAATGGCCCAATCAAGAGTCAGTCAGCTATGGCTGAGGGGCAGGGTCCTGTATAATCATGAATGCCCTGTGGATGGGTTGTATGGCCCCCAGGCAGAGTGGTATGGGCTGAGCAGACATTCCAAAAGCATTTACTTTAGTGGAGCTCTGAGCAGCTCTGAGCTAGAAACAATGACCTGTACGCCAGTCCTGGTGTTACCTCAAGAAACCCCTTACTTCTCTGGGCCTTTATCTTTTTTTTTTTTTTAAAGATTTTATTGGGGAATTGGGAAGGGAACAGTGTTGGGAAATTGGGGAATGGGAACATTGTGTTTTTTCAGGACCCATCAGCCACAAGTCAAGTTGTTGTCCTTCAGTCTTAGTTGTAGAGGGCACAGCTCAGCTCCAAGTCCAGTCGCCTCTTTCTATCTAGTTGTGTGGGGGGCGGGGGGGGGTGTAGCCCACCATCCCATGTGGGAGTCGAACCGGCAACCTTGTTGCACACTGAGCCATCAGGCCGCCCATCAGCAGCTCACAGCTGTTCAGCTCAAGGTGCCATGTTCAATCTTAGTTGTGGGTGTGGGGGCGCAGCCCACCATTCCATGTCAGAGTCGAACTGGCAACCTTGTTGTTAAGAGCACACGCTCCAACCAGCTCAGCTTGGGCGTAGCTCACTGGCCCATGTGGGAATCGAACCGGCAACTCTTGCTCAGAGCTCGTGCTCTAACCAATTGAGCCACCTGGGCCTTTATCTTCAGTTTGTTTGTGTTCACCCAGTGCTTTCCACAGGCCTTTATGTTGCTTTTTGTTTACGTTTGGTTTTCTGTAGGTATTTTCAGAGGCTTCCAAAAATACCAAGATGTGGGAAAGATAAACACATCAAGTAAACGAGAATTCTGAAACAAATTAGAGAAGCCAAGCCTATGAGCTGTGAGATTTGAAACAGATACCCTTTTGACTAAAACCAAATTCTTGGGTTAGGGCTGCAAACAGGTGTCCAAGCTAGATTCAAATGTTAACCTCCAGAGTTTCAGGGATAACTCTCATGTTGTCATCTGGAACTGCTCCTTCTGAAGGGAGTTTTTGTAGCTGCCTTATGCAATATGACCCAGCACCTATCTCTTTGAGTGTTTTCTGAGACAAGTATTTTGATGGGTTCCAAATAGCACAGGGTAGAGTTAACTTTTTCTATTGTTACCAATTCATTATTGTGGTTGTGATTGAAAACATTTAAAAACATAAAGTAACCATAGGGGAAACTGAGTACATACAGGGTATACAGGAACTCTGTAATATTCTTGCAACTTTTCTGTAAATCTAAAACTATTCTAAAATAAAATGTTTACATAAAACTAAAACAAAATAACCAACCAAACATCTAAGTCTAAGTGTGAAATTGATTACATGCACATTTTTTTAATTAAAAAATTTTCCAATTACAGTTGACATTCAAAATTACATTAGTTTCAGGTGTACAGCATACACCTGATTACACATTTGTATAACTTAAGTGATCCCCCCAATAAGTATCACCATATATAGTTAATATAATATTATTGACTATATTCTCTATGCCATGACTATTTAGTAACTGCCAATTTGTACTTTTTTTTGTTTTAAGTCTTATAGTTTTAACCTTCAGGTGGTTTTTGTTTTTGTGTTTGTTTTATTGGAGAACAGTGTGTTTTTCCATGACCCATCAGCTCCAAGTCAAGTAGTTGTTTCTATCTAGTTGTGGAGGGCGCATCTCAATCTAGTTGTGGAGTGGCCCATGTGGGGATTGAACAGGCAACCTTGGTGGACGAGCACTGTGCTGTAACCAACAGAGCTAACCAGCCACCCCAAATTTGTACTTCTTAATCCCTTCACCTTTTCCACCTAGCTCCGCAACCTCCCTCCCACCTGGCAATCATCAGTTTGTTCTCTGTATCTATGAGTCTGTTTCTGTTTTGTTCGTTTATGGTTTTTATTCCATATAAGTGAAATCATATGGTATTTGTCTTTCAAATTTGTTTTATTTAGCATAATACCCTCTAGTTCAATCCATGTTGTCGCAAATGGTAAGATTTCATTTTTTTTTATGGCCGAGTACCATTCCATTCTATACATGTACCACCTCTTCTTTATCCGTTTGTCTACCAATGGACACTTAGGTTGCTTTCATATATTGGCTATTATATATAATGCTGCAATGAACATAGGGGTGCATGTATCTTTTCAAATTAGTGTTTTTGTTTTTCTTTCAGATAAATACCCAGAAGTGGAATTGCTGTGTCATACGGTAGTTCTATTTATAATTTTTTGAGGAATCTCCTTACTTTTTTCCCTAGTGGCTGCACCAGTTTGCAATCCCACCAACAGTGCATGAGGGTTCCCTTTTCTCCACATCCTCGCCAGCACTAGCTTGTTGATTTATTGATAAAAGCCATTCTGACAGGTGTGAGGTGGTATCTCACTGTGGTTTTAATTTGCATTTCTCTGATGATTAGTGATGTTGAACATCATATCATGTCTATTGGCCATCTGTATATCCTCTTTGGAGAAATGTCTATTCACGTCCTCAGCCCATTTTTTTATTGGATTGTTTGGGGTTTTTTTGGTGTTAAGTTGTATGATTTCTTTATATATTTTATATGTTAACCCCTAATTGGATGTATCATTGGTGAATATTTTCTCCCATTCAGTAGGTTGTCTTTTCGTTTTGTTAATGGTTTCTTTTTTTTTTAAAGATTTTTATTGGGGAATTGGGGGGATGGGAACAGTGCTGGGGAATTGGGGCAAGGGGAACAGACAAGTTGCTGTCATTTTGTTCTTCAGTCTAGTTGTGGAAGATGTTGCTTCACCGGCCCAAGTTGGCACCATCATTGCGCTCTTCCCAGGCGAGGCACATCAGTTGCTGGCTTCTGGACAGTCGCTCACAGCGGCTGCTGGCCGCTCACACTGGCTGTTGGCTACATACGGTAGCCCATGGCAACCCACTGCCACAGGGTCTGCAGCCTATGCCATCGCAGGCGACTCACAGCAGCCCAGCTCCAGGTTGAGCTGTTGTTCAGCGTCTTAGCTGTGGAGGGCAGCGTCACTGGCCCTCATATGTGGGATCCGAACCAGGGCCCTCTGGTGTCCCAAGCCAGTTCTTAACCATCGCGCCACTCGGCCAGCCCTGTTAATGGTTTCTTTTGGTATAGAAAAACTTTTTAGTTTGTTGTAGTCCCATTTGTTTATTTTTACTTTTGTTTCCATTGCCCAAGGCGATATATAAGAAAAAAATATTACTAAGAGCAATGTCAGAGAGTTTACTGCCTATGTTTTTTTTCTAGGAGTTTTATGGTTTTGGGTATTACATTTAAGTCTTTAAGCTACTTGAATTTATTCTTGTATGTGATGTAAGAAAGTGGTCCAGTGTCATTTTTTTAAATGTATTTGTCCATTTTCCCCAGCATCATTTATTCAATAGACTGTCTTTACTCCAATATGTATTCTTGCTTCCTTTGACATAGATTAAATGACAATATAGGCATGGATTTATTTCTGGGATCTCTATTCTGTTCCATTGATCTATGTATCTGTCTTGACTACTATGGCCATGTAGTATAGTTTGACAGCCTGATACCTCCACGTCTGTTCCTTCTCAAGATTGCTATGGCTATTCAGGGTCTTTTGTGGTTTCATATAAATTTTAAGATTGTTTGTTCTACTTCTGTAAAAAATGCCATTGGTATTTTGATAAGGATTGTACTGAATCTATAGATTACTTTGGGTAGTATGGCCATTTTGTTTTTATTTATTTATTTTTTTAGCTGAGCCATCCTGCCACCTGTTGGCAGCTCAGCGGCAGCTCAGCTTGGGCCAGTCATTGCACCGGGGACCCTGTTGCTCAGAGCTCACACTCTTGAGCGAGCTCTTAACCAACTGAGTCACTCAGCCAGCCCTGGACATTTTAATGGTGTTAATTTTTTCTTTCTTTCTTTTTTTTAATCCGTGATTGAGTTTATTGCAAGAAAGATAAGGGAAATGCGGTTGGAGAAAGAAAAGAGGTGGAGACGCAAATGGACAGAGGTTTTCAGACTGGGCCCACTACCCACAGGCCTCAGCAGCCCTCCCATGGATGGATCCACCCGATTCTTTCACATCAGAAAGTTGATCTTGTGAGTCATTTCCATGTTGTTGATGTGCCTGCAGGTTTCATAGCTTTCCCTCTGTCACCAGCGGCAAGGCTTCTTTCTCATAGTACCACAATTGCTTGATGTCCTCAATGAGCCCATCCATGGTGAGGATTCTGTTTAGAGTCCTGTATGCACCTTCCACGTTCCCTTCCTGTACCATCACAGTCCTGGCAATGAACTTCATATGTTTTGCCATGACATTGGAATTAAGTCTTCACCCTGCAAGACTCTGCGCCCTCAGGCTCAGCCTACGCGATCAATGATAATTTTTTCTATCCATGAGCACAGTAAATGCTTCCATTTATTTGTATCTTCTTCAATTTCTTTCTTGAATGTGCTATAATTTTCCAAATACAGGTCTTTTACGTCCTTGGTTAAATTTATTCCTAGATTTTTTGGGGGGATGAAATTGTAAATGGGATTCTTTTCTTAATTTCTCTTTCTGATAGTTTGTTATTGGTGTATAAAAATGCAACAGATTTCTGAATATTAATTCTGTATCCTGCTACTTTACTGAATTCACTTATAAGTTTTAATAGTTTTTTGGTGTAATCTTTAAGGTTCTCTACATATAGTATCAAAATATGCATTTTCAAGTGTGGCGTTTAAGGAGTCATGCTGATGGGAGAGGGAATTTCTGGTATGTTTAAAAATCACCAAAAGCTGTTGAGCTCTACCTATGATGTCTACATCATAAACACTGACCTTAACGTGTGTCTGCATGGGTTGGTTCCTCATAGGTTGAGAGAGAAAATGTACTGTTTCTAGGCTGTCCAGTCTCAACACAACACCTAGATGGCTAGGTGCTTTGACTAATTGTGTGGGGCAGCAGAGTGACATGGAAAGCTCATCACATACCTTGCACTTACTAGCTGGGTACTTTAAGGGAGTTACTTAACCTCCCTGAGTATGTGTGAAATGGGGGTTAATACTGTGCTGCAGAGGGTCTGCGACAATTAAATGAGAAGATGTGTCAAAAGTACTTGATCTAGGGCCGGCCGAGTGGCGCGTTGGT
>NW_017731858.1:1332345-1350716 GCF_001890085.2 Hipposideros armiger | reverse complement strand
TTTATTATTATTATTATTAGTTTCAGGTGTACAATATATTGATTCGACATTTATATGTCTTATGATGTAATCATCACACGAAGTCTAGTAACCATCTGTCACCATGCAAAATTAATACAATATTATTGACTATTTTTTCTGTGCTGTACACTACACCTCCATGGCTTAAAAATATGTACTGCTTCATGAATTTTCATGTCATCCTTCTGCAGGGACCATGCTAATCTTCATGTATCATTCCAGTTTTAGTATATGTGCTGCTGAAATGAGCACTGCCATCTTGAAGTTCTTAACAAATTTTTAGAAGGAATCTCACATTTTCAGTTCTGGCCCTGCCCAGTCTGACTCTTTTGCTGTATTTGATTGGTGTTAGCAGTTACAGAACCCACCTGGATTGAAGGGAAGGGGTTATAGACGCCACCTGCTGTCGGAAAGAGTATCAAAGAACTTGTGGTCATCTTTAATCCATCACAGAATGGTATAAGAGAGTGGACAGAGTACTGAAATCAAGAAACCTGAGGCTAAGTCCCAGTTTTACACATAGACACGTAGACCATTAACATACAGTATTGTAAGCACAGTGAGAGAGAAGTAGTTAAAGGAGCCAAGGGAAGTATTCTGAACTCACATCTAGATATAGCTAGCCTGCCATTAACAAACCACTTCAGCTTTTGGGACTTCAGTTGTTGGGTTTTTTTTCATTTGAAATGAGGAAGTTACTTTTAAAATCATGAACCTCTAATGCCACATTTGTAACTCTTTAAATGTATGTCTGATATGGTGTTCACTAGAAAAAGTGTTTCACAGGGCTCACTGTGAAACAGTGGGAGGAGGACATGGGAATGGAAGGCGAATGAGCTACAAAACAACTATTAGTTTAATCAGAAAGCCTGGCCTGTGCATCTAAATTCAAGGTCAGCTGCCTCCAACTCCCACTTGTTCATTACAAAGACACACAGTGCTGAGTGTTGGGTTCTGGGTGCTGGGCTGCAGCAGTGAGCCACATGAACAGTCTCTTATCTTCCTGGGCTCAGTCTACAGGGTGGCAGATGAGTGTGCAGAGAGTTGCACCCCTCATGCTGAGTGCTATGGTGAGGAAAGCATTGATCCTTGGACACGAGAGAGGTTGAAGAAGAGCAAGCTGAGCCCTGAAGGCTGAAGAGGAATTAGGTCTAGGGGTGGAGTGTGGTGTGGTCATATCCTATGCAGAGGAAACAGGCTGCAAAAAGGCCCAGTTGAGAAAAAGCTGGGAGACTTAAGGGAACTGAAAGTCACTCTGTGTGGCAGGAGTGTAGAAAGGGGACATATTGGGAGGTGGTGGGAGATGGTGCTGAGAAGAAGTAGTGATGAGTGTGTTGAGGATGAGGCTGGAAAGATAAGCAGGGGCTAGATCATGGGGAGCAACTAAGCCTTAAGAGGGAGCTTGGATCCTATCCTGAGGCCCAGAGAAACATTGAAGGGTTTGAAATTGGACAGTGGCCTACTCGGTTTGGGTGTAAAAAATCACCTAGTTTAGCGATGGACTGCTGAGATCAGACTGGTTGAGGTGGGGTGGGGTATGCTAGAAACAGAGGCTAGTAAGAGGATGTGGTTTTTAGTCCAGGCGAGAAATGATGGTGACCTACACTAGGTCAGAGGCAGTGGAGATAGTGTCAAATGGACAGATAAAAGAGATTTAGTAGAATCAACAAGACTTGCCATTGACTGAGTGTAGGGGAAGAGAAAAAGGAGTGTGCAAAGATGGCGCCCAAGTTTCTGGCTTGAGTAACGGGGTGGATGGTGGTGTCCTTTACTAAGAAGGAAGTACTATGAGAACAATAGTTTTTTGGTGGGAGAGCAGAGGGATCAAGGGTTCAGTTTTGGATGTGCAGTTCATCCTTGAACAATATGGGTTTGAACTGTGCTGGTCCACTTATTTGCAGATTTGTTTCCAATAAATACTGTAGATGTATTTTCTCTCCCTTATGATTTACTTTTTTTATTATTAGGGAACAGTGTGTTTTTCCAAGACCCATCAGCTCCAAGACAGGTAGTTGTTTCAATCTAGTTGTGGAGGGCGCATCTCAGTGGCCCATGTGGGAATCGAACCGGCAACCTTGGTGTTATGAGCACTGCACTGTAACCAACTGAGCTAACCAGCTGCCCCCTTTCTTATGATTTTCTTAATAAAATCTTCTTTCTTCTAGCTTACTTTATTGTAAGGATACGGTATATACCAGGGTTGCCAAAAAAATGTATACACATTGTAAGAGATGTTAACACTTTGGTCAGCGTTGCTCAAGCAGTAAGTAGTGCGCCATAATCAGAAGTGTCTGGACGCTGATGGTAACCACTTTGAGCACTTCTTATAATTGTAGAAGTCAAACGTGACTTGTATTCATCTTTTGTTATTGGTATATATTAAGTATTACAATTTTAATACAGTTTTCCTTTCTTAAAATGTGTATACATTTTTTGGCACCCTCTGTATAATATATATAACATACAAAATATGTGTTAATTGATTGGTTATGTTATCAGTAAGGCTTTCAGTCAACAACAAGCTATTAATAGTTAAGTTTTTGAGGAGTCAAAAGTTACACTTGGATTTTTGACTGCGTGGGGATCAGTGCTCTTACTCCCTGCGTTGTTCAAGGGTCAATTGCATTTAGTTTGAGAAGGCTGTAAGACTTCCAGGTGAAGACATTCAATAGACAGTTGGGTTGTGGATATGCAAGTCAAGAGAGAACTAGAGGTATCTGAGAGGTTAGGGAAGGGGTTTTATTTTGACCTGGGAGTGACAGCTTAATGATGTTTGCATAATGATGTGAAGGACAGAGAAGAGATGGACAGGTAGGAAGACAGAGATGTCAATGTGAATAGTCAATGGATCAAAGCTCCCTAGGGCTGGGAAGGGATAAGTCAGAACAGGACCAGGGATTTGGTCCTAGGATTTGAGCCTAGGAGTTAGGAATTTAGACTCTAGAGTCAGACTATCTGGGTTGGGACAGTCGATTCTCTCACCTAGCTGTGAGATCTTGGGCAAGTCACTTCCTCTCCCTCAGTCTCAGTTTCCTCAAATATAAAATGGGAATGTTATGAGAACCTACATCATAAGTTTGGTCTGATGATTAGAAGAGGTAATGCACATAATATGCTTATCATTGGACCTGGCAGGTAATTAGCACTGCATAAATGGTAGCTGCTGTTATTATTATCAGGAGCAGAGGAGGGGGAAATGGGTGCACATGCAAGTCAGTCCATGGGTTTCATGGCAGGAAGTTGACCAAATTATTTTTAGATAGTTTCTATCTTTTGATGAAATAAAAGGTGAGCTTATCTACTGGGGGACTACCTGCGAATGTCTCTGGGGGGAGAAAAGGCATTCATTTGGCATTGATTTAGCATTGATTAGGAGATAGGACAGTCACTGCCAATGGAGGGTCAACAAATTGCCACCTAAATTACTAAGACTTGCTTTTAAATTAAAATAAAAATGGAAACAGCAGAATGACTCCTAGTTTTGTAGCCTAGTACTGAAACTTGTGCAAGTTCATATTCAGAAGTATTTGTTCACCTAATTTCTTTTCCTGATTGATATTTCTTAACAGACTTTATTTTAAAGAACAGTTTTGGATTTACAGAAAAATTGAGAAGACAATATAAAGACTTAAAGTTCATAGTTTTTCCAGATTTCCTTAGTTTTTTACCAAATATCCTTTTTCTGTTCCTGGAACCCATCTAGGATACCACTTTTCATATTGTCGTTATGTCTCCTTAGGCTCCTCTTGGCTGTGATAGTGTCTCAGACTTTCCTTGTTTATTTTTTCTTCCAGAAATATTTTAATAAAAATTGGCTATTTCCAAGAAACACCCACTGCATGCCCATCAACAAAAGAGAACCATAACAAAATAGAAAAATTACCATATGGCTATGAATTAAAGGGAAAAAAAAACTAGCAGACACTCAAGCACATCAGCAAAGTCCAATACTAAAATCACATTCCTTCTTATGGGCTATGATTAGGATTCTGAGTAGATTCCGAAATAAAGCAATGCAAATGCTGAACTATTCAGGTCAAAAGCCCTCTATAGAAACATCTGTCCTCAAAGGCATTTTAGCTGGAGACTCAATTTCAGAATAAGGTATAACAAATGAACAGAAGATGCATAAGGTGAAAGAGGGATTCTACAATTCTCAAAATACTATGAACCTGAAAAAGTAAGTCTAGACTTTTTAAAAATATTTTTCTGATAAACAATTGGCAAGACTGGAATGAAAGATAAATAGAAGGCACAACAGTTTTGCTCTGGTTTTGTGTTATTTGGATTGTGGGGTTTGGGAAGGGATTGTTTCATTTTTTTAAGATTTTTATTGGGGAATTCGGGGGATGGGAACAGTGCTGGGGAATTGGGGGAAGGGGAACAGACAAGTTGCTGTCCTTTTGTTCTTCAGTCTAGTTGTGGAGGACGTTGCTTCACTGGCCCAGGTTGGCACCATCATTGCGCTCTTCCCGGGCGAGGCAGATCAGTCGCCGGCTTCTGGATGACCGCTCACTGTGGCTGCTGGCCGCTCACGCTGGCTGCTGGCTACACGGTAGCCCATGGCAACCCACTGCAGCAGGGGCTGCAGCCCACGCCATCGCCAGCGACTCACGGCAACCCAGCTCCAGGTTGAGCTGTTGTTCAGTATCTTAGCTGTAGAGGGCAGTGTCACTGGCCCTCATATGTGGGATCTGAACCGGGGCCCTCTGGTGTCCCAAGCCAGTTCTTAACCATTGCGCCACTTGGCCGGCCCTTTCCTTGTTTTTGATTACTTTGACAGGTTTGAGGAGTACTGGTCAATATTGAATTTTGTTTGATGTTTTTCTCATGATTAGACTGAGGTTATAAGTCTTGGGGAGAAAGATCACAGAGGTAAAGTGCCATTCTTATCAGATCATATCAAGGGTACATACTATCAACATGATTTATCATGGCTGATAGTGACCTTGATCACCTGGCTAAAGTAGTAGTGATCAGGTTTCTCCACTGTAAAGATATTCATTTTTCTTCCTTCCCAACTGTACTCTTTGAAAGGAAGTTACAATGTGTGGCTCTTTCTTAATGGGTAGGAAGTTATGCTCCCCCTCTTTAACAGGGGAGTATCTCCATAAATTATTTGGATTTTACTGCATGTGAGATTTGTCTCTTCCCTGTTTGTTTGTTTATTCTATCATTTCCTTATATCAAAATGAACTTATGGATATTTACTTTATACAATAATGCCTTGATTTGTGAGCATAATTCATTCCGGAAACAAACTACTCGTATTGCAAGACATTGCTCATTTACCAAGTTAAAATGTATTATTAGGTTAGTGAAAAACGTAATAGCGGTTTTTGCTATTATGAATAATGGCAAAAATCGCTATTACTTTTGCACCAACCTAATAGAAATGTTTGCTTATCTTCTGGAACACTCGTGAACCAAGTTACTTGCAATCCAAGGTTTTACTGTACTTTCTGTTATAACTCAATACTTCCCCAGCCTTAGAATCAGCAATTTCTCCAAGGAACCAAGGAACCAAGGAACCTTGGTTCCTTTTATTGGAAAATGGTATTAGGAGCCAAGATCTGGGCACTAGGTGTGTTCCATCTGAACAAACTTTAATCTGATCACAAACTTGTCATCTTGGAGTAATGTGGTTGCTTTATTATTATTATTATTAGTTTCAGGTGTACAAAATAATGTAATAGTTAGACAGTGGTTGTTTTTTGTATGAATTAGCATTCAACCAGAGAGGCAGGACCAGTAGGAGATATATATTAAGAGATTTATTGCAAGGAATTGGCTTCTGCAATGGTGAGGCCAGCTTAGGCAAATTGGAAATGTATAGGACAGGCTTTCAGGAAGGGCAGACTGGGAACTCACAGGTGTGGGCTATCCACAGGTGGGACTGTAGCCTAGCCAAGTTGACATCTTTTGTTGCTTGTGATTTTGAGTTCAAATCTGTGATTCCATTGCCAATCAATACCTATTTTTTGAGCACCTACCATTTACCAGAAACTAGGGATACTGTGGTGAATAAAACAGACTTGGTCCCTGCCCTCTTGGAATTTAAGCCTAGTGGGGGCAGGGGAGATAGTAATCTAATAACTGCTTGAATAATTTCTCAAGTGTGACAAGGGCTGTCAAAAGGAGCAAAATGGGTGAGGTGCTAACCTAGCCTGAGGGGCAAGGAAGGCTTCCCCAAGGAGATGACATTTAAACTGATATCTGAAGGATGAGTGGGAGTGGGCCAGATGAAGGGGACAAGGAATAGAGGGAGGAGTGTTTCTGGAGAGGGAACAGCATGTAGGAATCCCAGAATTCAGAAGATATTCCTCTTTCAAGGCATAGCCAGGATGACTGTGTGGCTGGATCAGAGTGAGGAAGGGTGACTAGGGAAGGGATGAAATGACTTAGGGAGAGAATGTAGAGTGAAGAGAAAGTTTCTGGGACTTCAGCCTGGTAAATGCCAGCAATTAAAGCCATAGGAGTTCATGGAAGACGAGAAGAGAATTTCAAGGTGGAAGAAGTAGCCAACATTGGCCAGCGAGGCCAAGAAGTGAACTAAGATAACGACTTGCATTTGGCAGATGGGAGGTCATCATGGAAGACCTTCGAGAAAGCAGTTGTGCTGGGATGATGAAGGCAGAAACCAGAACGCGGATTGTTGAGGAGTGATTAAGAGGTGGGGAAATGGAGGTGAGTAAAGAGGGGAGGAGACCTCTCTGAGAGGCTTAGCTACGAAGAGAAGAGTCACAAGATTGGGCCAGAAGGCTGGGGGAGACTTGAGTCTGTTTGTCACTCAAAGGGCCTTGCTCCTAGTAGGAACTCAATAAATGTCATTGCACAAACTAAACTGAGGGTGACCGTGAAGTCACAGGAGAGGGCCAACTGATGGAATAAGGCCCTGGGAGGAGATGGGTTTGAGAGCATAAGTTACAGTTTGAAAGGAGACAGGCATGCTTCTTTGTTAAAATGAACAGAAAGAGTGAAGACACTCAGAGGCTGGGTGTGGAATGTAGGATATGTTGGGTTGGATGGGAGGAAGGCATTTCCACAGATAATAGGGTCAGGAGATAGAGGACTTGTATACTTTTATTCTCTTCAGAGGATTTCATATTTAGTTCTGACTTCAGTTTACGACTTTATCTAGAAACAGTATCTTTAATATTTGATGGGCACTTACTTGTTAAGTTGCTGCTTTTACTTCTGTGGGCTGAGAACAAGGTACGCAGCTTGATACAATTATGTCTAAAGTAAAAGAATGTTGTAAAGAACATCAAGCAGAGGAAACAACAGGGCCTTTGAGAAACAGTCACTCATTTGGCACAGAGATAAAATAATTTGCAATCAATGTTAACACATTTTGGAGATGGGATATTACAGGTAACTGCAAGATTCCTCCTGGATTTAGGCCAGCAGGTAAAATAGTTTCACAAGATTCTGCCGAGCACCTTTCAATTTTTCCAAACAACAGCTGTCATTTCCTATTTCCTTTGTGTCCTGCAGCATTTTAGGTGTTAACACATATATTATCGCCAATCCTCAGGACAACCCTGCAAGGGAGATTGTATTGTTCCCATTTTGGTGATGAGGAAATGGCAACTCAGAGGTGAATGATTTGTTTAAGGTCACTACTCAGTAGATTTGAATTTTGCTCCAGGGGCTGCCAGGTAGGGGGTGAGGAGGTCCTGAGCAGCACTGCATTTGTTAGTTATATACATGGGCCTTCGAGGTAAGCTTCATTAGCGCAAAGGCTATGGAGAAGAAAAAAATGTTCAAAAACTACTGACCTCCATAGGGGTCTCTGAACTTCACCGCTGAAGAATGACTTTTCTTGAAGCGTTTCTCAAGAAATGCTTTGCTTGTGTGACACGTTTTCCCCCAGTTGTCTCTCCTAGCACATCCATCCTCCAAGTGACTGGCAGAGTGATTTTTCTGAAATCTCATGTTACTCCTTTGCTTGGAAAACTTCTATTGCTCCCAGCTGCCTTTAGGTGAAAATCAAGTCCTCTTGTAGCATAAGCTGTGAGACCCTTAGTGATCTGGACTCCCACCCACTTCTCCAGCTTTGCTGCCAAACCGGCTTATTTATATTTCCTGATACTTGCTGTGCTCACCCATACATACTCCAGCGGCTCTGCCAGGAGGCCCCTCCTGCCCTCTCCACTGAGCATCTCCCACTCATCCAGTGCCTCAGGTCAGGAATTATCTTCCTCCCTGAATGCCTTTCCTGAACCTTTCAGCCTGGGTCAGACCCTACCCTCTATGCAGCAACCCTCCCCCCATGTTTACCTGCTACAGCCTAGCTTTTGTCTCATTTTCTTGTCCCCAGGCCCCATTAGAATGCAGATTTGCATTATCTGCTTAACTCTGTTTTGCTCCCCTGGAAAGAAATTTCTCAGGGAACTTGTTCTTTCTCTTGGTGCAAGCATACCAGTCTTGCCTCGAAGAGCATACCAGAAATGCCAATGGCTTGATGTTAGGCATGGAGAGTTTTCAGCATGGGTGTTTGTCCCCTGCAGCCAAACCTCAATTTTACATGGAGAACGTAGGCTAGGCAATATCACATGATGAGAAAAATCTGTGGGGAAGAATAGCTGACTACAAGAAAAACTATAGAAAGTCGCTTTCAAATCTTCCAGCTGACTTGGTTTTCATTTTGGAGAGCAAGGTGGATGCTAGTCGCAGGTCCCCAAATCTGCTAATAGTTAAGATGCTTAGGTTCAAACGTTGCCTGTGAAAAGAGGACAACTGTTAAAAGTGTCCTTTGAATGTTGGGCAAATGCACACACCAATGTTCCCTCCAAGCCAGGAGCCAGCCAACTTAGCCATGTGGCAGGAAGGCCCTGCCATGACAGCCTTCACCAAGCCCAACTCTTCTTGGCAGCTGTCAAAGAGGAGGTTGTGGAGCAGAAACCGCCATCTTGTATCAGTTAACCAATTTGTATCTACAAAATGAGCACAAAACGTGGAGGGTGTTTATGCCAGCTGGTAATACCAAATGCCAGAAGCCAGGAACTGCTCACCCTCTTCCCTTCAAACATCAAAGAAGTTCACTTAGAAGAAGAAAAAGAAAAGACTACATTACACTGTGTAAATATGTGTTGATGAAAAATATCCAGCCTAAGAGAAAACTTATAAGAGTGTATTTGAGCCAAACTGTCGAAAATTGCAGGGAAGCAAAATCTCAACGATTGAGAAAATGCTCCGAAGAATGGCAGTTTTACAGCTTATTTTATACATAAAATCAAAGGAGGAAGGTTACATGAAATCCATTGATGATAGATTAAGGGGGTGGGAGAAAGGAAAGCGAGGACATCTTTGGGATTGGATAAAAGTACATTGGAGACACAGGTACTCCTCCCACACAGGTGGGTGCAGGATAGCTAACAGTTCCTTTTATACAGCACATAGAGATGGTAATCGGGAGACAAGCATAATGAGGAATTTTGCAGTTTCCAGCTCTGGTCCGGAAAAAGGGTTAAAGATGTTATCTTAGGCACAAAAAGACAAAGGACAGGCCCACTGAAAAGGCACAGATTAATTAATGAGGAAGTTCCTGATGTGACTTCCCACCATGGCCCACCTTAGTTAGGAATTTTTATGTTCGCACCATCCTCTGTGGTTATTTTCAGTCTCCTGAGCTTGTCAGGTTTAACATGTGGCCCCTTTTCCATCCACATATGTTTAAAGTGTAGTTCCTAGAGACATGGGACAGGCTGAAAACATCAATAGGAAGGGTTTGGATCATTTCATGAATGAGAAGAAAATAATGGGTTATTAAGGGCAAGTGGGATCATTTGGGGGTACAGAGGATGTAATAAAAGAGGGTAAACAGGCTGACAGGGTAGAGATGGAAATAGGGATGGATGGGCTCAGGATGGTGTTTCTGTGTTCTGTGATGACTCAGTTTCTCCCTGGTGTTCAAGGACTGGGGTGGGAGGGCTGGGGACACAACAGTCCATTGCAAGGGCTATCCAAGCCTCCAGGGATACAGCACCATTTTAAAAACACACTGTTCTCTAAGGCATCATGGAGTTCTAACCTCCAACTGCTTTTCCCTCTTTTCAGTTCTACTTCTAAATGGGAACAAGTTTCCAAACTACAACTTACTAAATGTAACTTTTAAATAACCAGTGCTGGGTCGGCCTAGTGGCTCAGCTGGTTAAAAGCGTGAGCTCTGAGCAACAGGGTCGCCGGTTCGATTGCCATATGGGCCAGTGAGCTGTGCCCGAGACCGGTTGGACTCCCACATGGGATGGTTGGCTATGCCCACCGGCAACTAAGATAGAACACAGCACCTTGAACTGAGCGGCCGCTAGCTGCCTGACGGGCAGCCAGATGGCAACTGGACTTGGAGCTGAGCTAGCTGCGCCCTCCACAACTAAAATTGAAGGACAACAACTTGGCTGTTCCCCTTCCCCAAGTCCCCAATAAAATCTTAAAAAAAACCCCAACCAACCCAACAAACAAAAACATTGCTGATGGTTAAAGCCCTATCTTGGAAAAAAATGCCAGTGAGTATGTCTCATTGGAGGGCAGAAGTCCAGGTAAATGACACGACTCACCACAAAATATCAGACAGGTACATTTGGAAGCGTTTCCCTTTTACCAGCTCTCTATCCCCTACAGACAACTATTCTAGGAGGAAACGTGTGCAAGAGGCCAGACTTAGATGCTCAAGAGCCCAGTACATACGTAAACTGTGGGTCTCTACCTAGAGCCAAGGTGAAAGGAGCTCCTTCAGTGCACATCTCTGCCACTTGCTCTGAGAATGAGGTCCTGGATCACTAGCTCATGGCCATGGGTGGGTGTCCTCTTCCTTGCAAAGGTAGGAAGCTTCCCTTAGGTGTTTAATGAAAAAAAAGTAACACAAAGAACAGCTTTGTCATGTGAAAGGAAAACAGAATTCCACTTTAATATGTTTAATAAGTCATCCGTGTTACATTAGAAAAGGTACCGGTAAGGCCTGGTTGTCTCAGGAACAGAGTGCCTGGGGTTGACTACAGCAGCACAAAGTGACCCCTTAATAACCAAGTCAAGCCTGAAGTTAGGCGCTTCCTCTGCACCAGTGGTTTACAGTCTTAACTCATTCTTCTAGCAAATGTTTCCTAATAAACCCAGAGCTTCCGCCTGCTTAGAAATGGCTACTGGAAGCTTAACTTTCCCTCCCCCAGGCAGGACCATGCTCCTGCTCCTAACTCCTTTTGGAACTCGGGGCCAGGACAGGTTAGTCTGTGCTCCTTCTGGGTTAGGGGGGCCCTGGTCCCCGGGTCTCCTGGCCAGTGGCTGCAGGAGACCTGTGACAGGTACCTGAGGCAGACCCCTGAGGTGGTCTGCTCCTGGAAGGCACGGCGCACTAGGCCGCGTCCTAGGCATTGCCCCTTCAGTGGGACACGGGACAACCAAGGACCAAGGCCTCACCACAGGGTCGCAGTCCCTCCGCGCTCTCCAGTCTAAGTCTCCCTCAACGGTCCTTGAAGAAGGGGAACATTTGGCGAAAAAAGCCTTGAATTTGCGCTACCCGGCTGCCTGTGGAGTCCTTCTTGCGGGGCAATGCCGCTGCTCTGGCTGTTGTCTCCATGGCCGTCGCACCCACTGCATTCGGAGTCTTTGGCAGCGTCCACACCGCGCCGCCGCTGCTGTTGTTGTTGGCATTGTTCCGCTCGCTGCAGCCCGCTGTCTCCCAGTCCTCCGCTCCCGACAGCTCCAGTAGGCTCCGGGGAGCGTCGGGCCGCAGGTAGTGACAGGCCCGGTGGCCGCTGTGGTCGCGGCGCGTGGGGTCAGCCCCCAAGGCGCCCACCAGCACCTTGATGACCAGGTCGTGGCCCTGCTGGGCCGCCAAGTGAAGGGGCGTGAGGCCGCCGCTCCCCGGGGCGCTCACGTCGAGCCGCAGCCCCCGGCACTGGGCGAAGTTGTGCGCCAGGATGAGCTCCTCGTGGCGCCCGTGCTTGGCCAGCCAGTGCAGCACCGAGTAGCCCGTGATCGGGTCGCTACGCAGCAGCAGCCCCGGCTCCGCTTCCAGCAGCTCCCGCAGCGCCTCAAAGCGGCCCTCCGCGGCCGCCAATATCCAAGCGTGCTCCTGGGGCTCCAGGCACAGCCTGCTGCCGCCTGCTCCGTTCGGCCCGCCCGAGGGCTGCTCCTCGGCGCGATCCTCTGACAGCCACCCGGCGGAAGCCGCCCCTTGCAGCCCCAGCAGCTCCCTCAGCGCTCCCCGCCGGCGCCCCGAGCCCGCTGCCGAGAGCATCAGCGAGCCGTGGAAGGGGGGCTCCTGGGAGGCGGCGGCGCTGCCCAGGTACCTGCCCAGGCTGCGGGCGTCCACTCTCGAGGGGCGGGGCTGTGGGGCGCTCCGCCGGCTCAGCGCGCTCCGCGTCGGGGAGGCCCTGGGCTCCGGGGACGCGGTCCCTCGGGGCTCGGCCATGGTCCTGCAGCTCCGCCGCGGTCCCCGTGTCTAGGTTTGCGGCCCTTCCCGGGCCCCACCGGGAGAGGAACTGGCGCTGGCGTTGGGGAAGGAAGCGGCTTGAGCAATTGGGCTTGGAGGGAGGGAGGGAGCAAATGAGGGGAGGGGAGGAAGGAGAGAGCGAGCTAGCAGAGGGAGGGCCGCAGTAAGGGCGTGAGGGGCATGGGGGGCGTGGAGGGGTGGAAGCTCTGGCTGAGTCCCAGGGCAAACCCATGTGCCGCACCCGGGATACCGCCGCCACCTCCGTTCCCCAGGTCGCGGACCGCCCCGCCCCAAACGGCCAGGTGAGCTGGGCAGCCCGTTTCCCGGCCCACGCCGGCAGAAGAGGGGCGGGCGCTGGGGAGGGCTGCAGGCGGGCCCAGAGCGTCGCCCGGAGCAGCCCAGCTGCCCCAGCAGCCGTTCTCGACATCCCTGCAGCAGCTGGGGTGAAGAGGCTCCAGAGCGCCCTCTGCCCAGCGGGCTGAGCTCGGCTGCCAGCCAAAGCCTCCGGGACGCTAGCCTGGAGCTCCAGGGCGCTCGCTCCCCGCCCCCTTCTTTAGCCGTCGCTCTTATCTCCTCAGGAGTCTCCCTGCACTTTGTCCCCGAGCCGTCTTTGTGTCGTGCCTAGCATTTACAGAAGCGGCCTGGTTGTGCCTTGTGACGCTGGCTCGCCTGCCCTGCCCTTTGCGCTGTCTGGACCCTTCCCGCAGCGTCCCGAGCTACGCGGGATTCCTGCAGAGAAACCCGAGACAAGAGCCCAGAAAGACGCCCTGCCACGAAACGGAGAAGGGGTATTCCCCTGCCTCCCTGCAGGTCCCTGCTCCGCCCTCTTCTTCCCTCTTTGACTTCTACCAGGTTGTCTTAAAGAAGCAGGTGCAGGTGTATCTGAGTCAGCCCTCCTCAGAAATGTGTTCTGCGTTCTCCCTCGGGGACCTGGTGATTTCTGCGAATTCAGAGCTGAGGGGCTTTTAAAAGAGGAAGATATTTTACCTTGTTACTCCTAACACTTGCCTCCTCTTTGTTCTTTCCTTCCCTCAATAAATCCACTCCCAAGTTAGGGAGTTCAGTCAATGAGCAACCTGGAGCCATAGCAGGTTCTTGAGCCAGAGAGGGACACAGCCATAATTAAAGTGGTGTTTAGGAAGATGATTCTGGGAGAAGCAGAGGCAGGAAGCCACGAGGCTGTTCCAACAGTCTAGGCCAGAGGAGATGGGGGCTTAGCCCAAGCCAGCCCACTCCAGTGGGCCCAGGTAGGTATGATGGAAGGTATCAGAGGCTTTTCCTCCTTGGCCCTCAACTATTTGGGATCAGCCCTAAATATCTCAAGCTTTCCTTCATGACAGACTATGCATTTGTAATAAATTTTTGAACATTTACTATGTGCCAGGCACTGTGTGAGATGCTTTATATATGTTAACATTTTTAATCTTCCCACCGACCTTAAGAGCTAGGCATCGTTACTATCCTCATTTTGCAGAGAGGTTAGGCCACTTGCCCAAGGTCACCCAGCAGGAAGTGGCAGAGCAGGTCTGTGTGATACCATAGCCTTTGTTCTGGCACAGAGCAACTGGCATTCAAGCCAGGCTTATCGACTGCAAATCACCCACACAAGCCCCAAGTTCCAGCCAAACAGATGGACTTGTCCTAACCTGAGCATACCTTCAACTTAACTAGGATATCCTTCTAGAAGGTCCTCCCTCACAGCTTCTGTCTAGTGAAGTTGTTTTCCCTGTCCTTCAAGGTTGGCCTCAGTTTCCACCTTTTCCAGGAAGCCACCTCCGATTACCCCAGCCCAGAGCGATCCCTCTTCTCCCAATCATTTGTTTGTATTACTCCTTTGGCACCTGGCACAGACTGCCTTGCGTTGTATGTCTCTCCCCAATTACACTCTAAACTAAACTCTTTGATGATTGTCACACTATCCTTGTGCACCTAGTAGGTCTGTGAGAAATATCTGTTACCTTGTTCTGGGATTGCAGCCCGGGAAAATGTGATTGTGTATATATGTGGTAGGGGCATTTTATGTTTGTGTTTGGGGGGGTGTCTCCAGCCAGAACCTTGATGCCCACTCCCACATTCCTACCTCAGCCTGAATCTGCCCAACACCAAAAGCAACTCATAGATTTGGTGAATTCATTAAAAAATAATAGTGATCAAGTGGTTCATTCATGGAGCCCACTAGCCAAAGCCACCTCCTGGTCTTTGCTGACTCCTCAGACGCCAAGTCCAGGCCCAGGCCCAGAGTGGGCCCCAAGCTTTCAGGCTTTTATTTTCAAAATGAACCCTGACTGACAAGCATTTACTTCCGTTGCTCTGGAAACTCCCCTCTGAAACCCCAAATGTGTAAACACCAAACCACATGCATGCACACACACTTCCAGAATATGCAAACAGCTGCAGCAATATTTTTTTAAATCAAAATGCCAACATGGAGGCTGCAGGATAGAAGAATGTTTGGACTATTAATTTTCCTCACCACTAAGCAGGCAATTCCCTTCCCTATCAGCACTAATAATATCTCTGGTTCCAGTTCAAAGATTGCAAGGGCAGTTGCCTGACCAGCACCACAGACCCATGACGCATGTGCCTTTGCTGAACTCTGTTGCCAGACACCCACTTCATCTTTACTTAGCAAGTGCTTTCTACCCTAGGTCACCAGCTGCATACATGCTCCCCAGAATGTCAGCACCCATCTCTATTTTAGCAGAGAGGGTCTCTGGGACGTGGGGGGGGGCAGATAGAGGGATCAGAAATCGGAAGGGATAGTATCCACCCTCCTAAAACGAAGATGCCAATCACCTGAGGCAGCTGCTCCTCATTAAGGGAGAGGGGCAAAAATCCCTCAAGCCTTGCAAAACAGCCTCCCCCAAAATTAGATGTAAGGTGAGTATTTGCATTTGAGATGGTGGTACCTGGTGTCTTTTCCAAATAGCAGCCTCTAATGTATTTACAGGTTTGTTTACGGAGCCTGGGACCATTTGAACTGGAAGATACCTTAATGCTTCATTGGTCGTTTCTTCATTTTCCAGATGAGATTTAAATAACTGTCAGAGAGATTGGTAAGAGGCAAAGGAACTTAAAGCAGAAGTGTTGGGCATACATTGAAAATCAATATCGATTAAGAGAGAGAGGCTCAGATATATTACTGGAAGTCAGTGGGGGATATACTGTCCTGCAAAAAAACTAATTTACATGCAGCCTTTCAAAACATGCTCCTGGGAGAAGCCAAAGGCAAGAGTCTCTGACTTTCAGTGGAGTTTGCCAGTGGGGCTTATGGATCCAGAAAAATCCATGGATGCAAACAGGTGAGAGGTGAATATGGGAAGTAAAGTCCCTCAGTCCCTCACAGGCTTCCATAACCCTTGCTGATAGAGGGAACAGGGAACGATTTTTCTTTCTTTTTCCTTTCTTCCTTCCTTTCTTCCTTTCTTTCTTTCTTTCTTTCTTTCTTTCTTTCTTTCTTTCTTTCTTTCTTTCTTTCTTTCTTTCTTCTTTCTTTCTTTTTCTTTTTCTTTTCTTTTTTGGCTTAAACAACAGAAACTTATTTTTCATGGTACTGGAGATTTGAAGTCCAAGATCAGGGTGCCAACATAGTCATGTTCTGGTGAGGGCCCTTTTCTGGTTTGAAGATGGCCACCTTCTGGCTGTGTGCTCACATGGTAAAGAGAGCTCTCCTGTCTACTCCTCTTTTTATAAGGGCATTAACCACAGGGAACATTCTTGAGGTTCCAGATATAAAATAGAAATTTTCTTTCTTCCAAAGACCTGTGCTGATAGCATAACATGATTTTCAGTGAGAGAGCAAGCCATGAAACAGAAACAAAAGTGTGTGGCTGTGAGAGTGTGAGAGTGTATGTTTGAGTGTGTGTGTGTGTGTGTGTGTGTGTGTGTGTGTGTGTGCATGCACTGCCAGATGTCACTGTCTCTGGTTGTCATTTTCCCCTTTCCAAGTGCCAGGGCTTTATATGAGAAGACCCCTGTGAAACGTTTAACATTCCGAATACCTTTTCCTTAGACTATGGAACAAATAATTTAGTAAACACTTTAAAAATTATTTTCTAGTATTTCAGAATGTTGACGAAAAATATCCAGCCCAAGAGAAAATTTATGAGTTTATTTGAGCCAAACTGATGACAATTGCCAGGAGGCAAAATCTCAACGGATTGAGAAAATGCTCCAGAAAATGGCCGTTTTGCAACTTATTTTATACATTAGAATCAAAAGAGGAAGGTTATAGGAAATCCATTGGTTGTAGATTAAGGGGGTGTGAGAAACCAAAGCAGGGAAATCTCTGGGATTGGATAAAAAGTAAAATGGAGAGAAAGTACTTCTTTTACATAGGTGGGTACAGCATGATTAATAGCATTTTGCAGCAACATAGATAATATTTGGGGAACAAGGTAACAATGAGGGGCTTAGTAGTTTCCTGCTCTGGTGTGGTGGGTTGTGCCCCCTGGGGGCTCCGGAAAAAGAGATTACTCTGATATTGTAAGGGTATGTTATCTTAGATGCAAAAAGACAACAGACAGGCTTAAGGTAAAGATTAACCTTTGTCAAGGAAGCTGCAGGCCAAGGATGTGACTTCCTGCCATGGCCCACCTTTGTTAGGAATTTTTACATCCATGCCATCCTCTGTGGTTATTTTCAGTTTCCTGAGCTTGTCAGCTGTAACATGTGGCCCCTTTTCTATTCCCATTTCCCCCTTTTGGTCACAAATCAATCCGAAGGATGCATGGATTACCAACATTGGATAGTGTGGTCCCATGGCGCTAGGAACGCTCATTCCTAGGAAGTCTTAGTGTCAGCGTTTGTCTTGCTGAATGTTGGACCATTGGGGGTGGAGCAATACTATAACCTCAGATGGCAGTCAAGGCCGAATTATTTATTTATTCGTTTTCAAAAAAACGTGAGCAAATGGGAGGCAGTCAGATTCTATATGTTTTTATTAAATATATTCTGGATCATATCTAATCTTTGAACTATCATGATCCGAGTTTTTTTCTCTGTCTGTCTTACGTTCCTTTTTGTATCCAATATTACGTGTACAAACTAGGACCAAGAGCAATAGTATTAAACCAGTAACACCAATTAGGAGCAGAAAATGTCTATTAGACAAGTATGAGTCTGAGGAGAATAAACATCCTAATCATCTAAAGAACACTTTACATGCATTATCATAATTTTTTTAAGCTAATAATGTTTTTTTTCCTCATCTACTATTATTTGTACCTTATGATAACTTTGGCCAGATGAATGAAGATTGTCTATTAGTTTATGATCTAGGAGTTCTAAATTTTCTTCTGGACAGTTAGTTTCCATAGAAATGACCTCATGGAGGACCAAGCTCCATCTCCCAACACATTGGATCTTCAGCATCCACATTATCATGGTTTTTATTAACCTCAGGCAAGGTCAATCTGCCCATGACTTCAGTATCACACTATATTCCCACAGCATCCACTGTAAACCTGGTGTCATCATAACAGAAATCAGCACAACAAAATAATTATCCAACCCTTCTCGGGCCGGCTGAGTGGCACGTTGGTTAAGAGCTGGCTTGGGGGCCGGCCGAGTGGCGCGATGGTTAAGAACTGGCTTGGGACACTAGAGGGCCCCGGTTCGGATCCCACATATGAGGGCTAGTGACACTGCCCTCCACAGCTAAGATGCTGAACAACAGCTCAACCTGTGGGGATCCAGGTCCAGGGAAATGAAAGAAACTTCTGCTTCAGCAAAAATTAACAAAGTATCTTGTCAAGAAATTGGGAAAAGATAAACTAAATGCTTTTTAGCTTGCTTGTTTGGGAAAAGATAAACTAAATGCTTTTAGCTTGCTTGCTAGGGAAGAGATAAGCTCAATGCTTTATGGCTTGAGATAAGTTAGGTATGCTGTTAGAGAAAAATAAATAAGTCCTGATTT
>NW_017731858.1:1328039-1331575 GCF_001890085.2 Hipposideros armiger | reverse complement strand
CCAGTGAAGCAACGTCCTCCACAACTAGACTGAAGAACAAAACGACAGCAACTTGTCTGTTCCCCTTCCCCAGATTCCCCAGCGCTGTTCCCCTCCCCAAATTCCCCAATAAAAATCTTAAAAAAAAAAGAATTATCCAACCTGTCTCAAGAAAAAGTTCTCTTCCCATACACCATGCACTGTTTGTTGAGGTGGACATGAGAGGCCAGGACTGGATGAATTCAGAACTCCATACAGATTGGGGACATAACCATTTACCTTCTCAATTTAATATGGCCTATCTACTTTACATTGGAAGCACTCAAGTGTCATCCATTAATCTGATCTCTGCAAGTTGTAACTTGCAGTTACTGGGAACTGTAACTTTAAGGCTCAATAGGCGCCAAGCTGTAACAACCTAATTTTATAAATTACAATTACTACCTAAAAATTTCTAGAAGCCAGGACAGTAAAAGTTTCATAAATAAATTTTCTGTGTCTTAGTAGCCATTATAGAGGGATATTTTAAAATATATACCCACTTTAGCTTCTATCTGAATTAATATAGTTAGTAGTCTTTGTTGAGTTAGGAGGTAAGTATAATTGGGTTTTAATATTTACATATATAAGATTCTTATCTCAATATTTCTTTTTCACTAACCTTCTACAACTTCACTCGTCTTTCTCAGTTTATCTCCTTTTCCTCATTCAGAAATAACCAACTTACTAGGACAAACTACTTTTTTTTAACCTCTCTCAAAAATATACACACATCCCTTTTTTCCTTCTACAATACATTCCTTTTAAATTTCAAAACCATAAAAATATTGATAATGAAGAAGTTATCTTATATGTCTTTAGCTATTATTAACAGTTGGACTATATAAGTACAGGGTTTGAGAAAAACCCAAAGAACAAGTATTATTAATATTATTAGCAAACAGGTAAAGACAATAAAAATTGTTATTTTAAGTTCAATATCAATTATGTAGGTATACAGGCCTTCTTGGTGTCTTGGGATAGCTGTCTAACCCTGATGTCGGCGGCTTCTCATCCTTGAGGAGTCTTTGATATTCACTGATAGGTCCCTTCCAACAAGGTTGGAGAGTATTTAATTGATGTCTTGTCCAATGACAAAATTTCTTGGTTGTGAGTCGTGGTCTTTGAAGTCTTTGTCTCCTGGGAGCACACTGAAGCGAATCAGTTACTAATTTATTAATTTCTTTAATATAATTGATAAATCCTTGATAATAATGTAGAATATCTCCTTTTAGTAAGATTGGTTTATATGTCCCTTCATATAGAGTGACCAATGATTAATAAGGAGAAAGCCTGTGTTTACCAAAAGGAGTATATCTCAGGTTGACAAGCACTACAAGGAGAGCTTTTGGCCAAGGGAGATTAAAAGCATCTGAAAATGTACCTAATTGACTTTTTTTTAAAGGTTTTATTGTAGAATTGGGGGAGGGGAACAGCACTGGGGAATCTGGGGAAGGGGAATAGACAAGTTGCTGTCCTTTTTGTTCTTCAGTCTAGTAGGAGGACGTTGCTTCACTGGCCCATGTTGGTTTCCTGGATGAGGCAGATCAGTCGCTGGCCTCTGGACGGCCACTGACGAGCTCTTGGCAGCTCACACTGGCTGCCGGCCACACATGGTATCATTTTATGGCAGCCCACTACAGCAGGGGCTGCAGCCTACACCGTAGCCGGCGACTCACGGCAGCCCAGCTCCATGTCGAGCTGTTGTTCACCATCTTAGCTGTAGAGGGCAGTGTCACTGGCCCTCATGTGGGATCCGAACCGGGGCCCTGCTGCTCAGAGCTGGCGTCCCAACCCAGCACTTAACCAACACGCCACTCGGCCAGCCCCCTAGTTGACTTTTTTTTTTTTTAGCTGAGCCATCCTGCCACCCGTTGGCAGCTCACCAGCAGCTGAGCTCGGGCCAGGCATTGAACCGCTGTTGCACAGAGCTCGCACTCTTGAGCGAGCTCTTAACCAACTGAGCCACTCGGCGGGCCCCTACTTTTAATTGTGCCATTTGTACATTCCACCAATCCAGAAGACTGGAGTGATAAGCACAATGAAAACACTGTAAAATAAGCCAAATATTACAAATAGATTATATTATTGGCCCAGTGAAATGAGTTTGTCAGTTACTATGTAACTCACAGGGAATTCTCCAATTGGGGATTATTATTATTATTATTATTATTATATAAATAATTTATCTACCATTAAGGCTGTTGCTCTCCTGCAAGAGAATGTCTCAACCCAGTGAGACATCATGCAAATCATAACTAATATATACATTTGTATCCTTCAGATGGTGGCATTTGGATAAAATCCAATTACCATATCTCAAATGGACCTAAAGGAAAATCTAAAATTTCCTTGGGACCCATGGAGTGATTTTCCAAGGTTATATTATACAGATAGAACACCTGTTATACGCTTTATAAGCTACAATAGCTTTTTAATAATATTCATCACTCTATGAAACCATTTTCCAAGACACCAATGCGTTAGCTCATGTTGATGCTAAGCTATATCTGTTTGGGTCAAAGTTTCCCCCTTTTGTTGCCATATTTTATTTTTATTTTTTTTCAGCTGTCCATTAGAACTGTAAAAGAGTCTTTTATTGATTTAACAGGGAGCAGAAATATTTTCAAGTCTGGATAAATTGACTATTTACTATTGCCGGTCTAGCTTCAGTATGTGCTAAATTATTTCCTTTTGCTTTCATGGTGGTGGACTTAGAATGTCCTGGAATTTTTCTAATTGTCAAATGTTTTGGTTGCTGTATTACATCTAATTTAAATTCTGCAACCTGTTTTCCATTCTTATGGGCCAATCTGAGGAAGTTCAGAAGCCTCCCTGCTTCCACAACATTCCAAAGTTGTGAGCTACGCCAAAGGTATAGCAACTGTCAGTGTAAACTCCGGCCACTTGACCTTTGGCTCATTTACAAGCTCCTGTTAGATCAGTTCATTTAACTTGTTGGGCAGATCTTATTTAGGTAAATAAGAAACTTAAATTTATGTTTACCATGGAAGTTACTGTATATCCAGCTCGATAATACCCCTGTTCATCTTTCAGATAAGAGTCAGCATTATCAATAAGAGTTTCCTGTAAATCATTCCTAGGAACAAGAAGGTGGTCAGTAAGCAAAACACAGTTGTGGATGTCTCCATCCTGTAAAGGGGGTAATAAAGTTGCTGGGTTAGACTGTCACATTGACTTATAGATTATTAGGCGCAGAAAGCAAGAGTACTTTATAAGAAGCCAGTCGACTGACAGAAGTGTTGAGCATTGATGAGAGCTTAGTAAGGATTCAACAGAATGATTAACATAAATAAAGGAGCATCTATAACTATCTCTTCTGTTTACATAACGTGACTGTAGCAGAGATGGCTGTTATGTAGAGAGTCCTTTAACTACTGATATTAATTGTCTAGAGCAGTGGGTCTCAACCTTCCTAATGCCGCGACCCCTTAATACAGTTCCTCATGTTGTGGTGACCCCCAACCATAAAATTATTTTCGTTGCTACTCTATAAC
>NW_017731858.1:1326181-1327304 GCF_001890085.2 Hipposideros armiger | reverse complement strand
TCAGCCAGCCCTCTTTATTTCTAATTACAAATAAATGAAATTTTGTCTTGAAGCAGGGTACTCGTATGTGGGCATATCTGCATGTGGGCAGACCCGCCTGGAGATGGATAGAGGAGCAGTGTCTCAGTTCCTAAGGCCATCGAAAATATGTGTTTTCCAATGGTCTTAGGCGACCCCTGTGAAAGGGTCGTTCGACCCCCAAAGGGGTTGCAACCCACAGGTTGAGAACCGCTGCTCTAGAGCTTCTTTACCTTGTTTCCCTTGAGGGTTCCATTGAGTTGGATAAGATTGAGCTGATCTTAAGCTATATAGAGGCTGACCTTTAATGAAAAATTTGGAACCTAACTGAGACAGTATCCAATCAGACCCAGGAATCCTCTAAGCTGTTTGTTTTTTTGTTCTTGGAAGAGGAAAGGATATTATTCCTCCAAATCTTTTAGGGTTAATTAGTAGCCTGTCTTTAGATATTAGATAACCAAGGTATTTTAGTTGGTCTAAATAGAATCAAAGCTTGCCCTTTGAGTCCCTATGTATTTTACGACTAGCTATCGTAGTAGGTAAGTTGTGTCCTCTTAGGAATCTAATATATCTTAGAGCATAAGAGTAAATCATCCACATATTGAATTAGAGTAGAATTTCTGAAAAATTTAACATTATTTAAATCTGTTTTTAGTATCTAGAGAAATAGGTGGAACTCTCTGGCATACCCCTGGGGAATTACTATCCAAGTAAACTCTGATCTTCCCAGGTGGAAAAGCAATTATAAGCCCCCACTTTTAAAGATAATCTTCTATAATGAGCTAACTTCAGCTAGTGTGTATCAGGCCTGAAGGGATATTGGCAAATATAAGGTAGAGGCAAAGTATTATCAATAGTTATTTAAATAGGAGTGGTTGACTTAATCTTGTCAATGATCTGTACTAGGAAAAGCCTAAAGTTGCACTGGAAGATCCTGGAACAAATATTTAGTCTTTTTTTATAAAGATTTTTATTGGGGAATTGGGGGTATGGGAATAGCGATGGGGAACTGGGGAAGGGGAACAGACAAGTTGCTGTCGTTTTGTTCTTCAGTCTAGTTGTGGAGGACATTGCTTCACTGGCCCAAGTTGGCACCATCATTGGC
>NW_017731858.1:1319072-1324486 GCF_001890085.2 Hipposideros armiger | reverse complement strand
AGCTGTAGAGGGCAGTGTCACTGGCCCCCATGTGGGATCCGAACTGGGGCCCTGCTGCTCAGAGCTGGCGTCCCAAGCCAGCTCTTAACCAACGCACCACTCGGCCGGCCCTGAAATCACTTCTTAAGGGTATGTTATCTTTCCATGTCTGTAAGTACTTGCAAAACTTCTAGGAACTGTACTTCTATCTGCAGGAGAATAATGGTGCTGGAGTCTGGGAGCTTGTCAGCCTTTGAGGCACAATTTCTCATGTTAACTTTTAGGTATTTTTTTTTGAGATCTGCAGAGTCTGAACAAATATCTAGTGGTATTATGTAGTGGGTTGAAGTGTGCTGCTTATGGGTTGAGCTCCAAGGGGCTGTCACCCCCCGAGTTGCTTCAACCCTCTTACGTGCCTCGGTTTCTCTCCCCGGCTCTCTAGTACAACCGTGAGCACTCAGAGCGCTAGGTAACCAGCCTCTATGTGTGCGTCCCAGGACAAGTCAAATATTTAATTACAGTTGTGTTGGAAATTCCTATGGGGCCACTGCACGTTTTGAGGGGTACCCTCAAACACCTCCACAAAGATTTTTAGTCACCTAAGAATGCCTGAAACTCAGGCTGGAGGGAGTAAATGCCTTTTATCTTCAGAGCTGAACAAGTTCAGAGTCACATTTATCTGGTGAAAAGTTTTGTTCAGACTCACAAAAAGCAATTCCAATTGAAAAGCCAAAATTAAAACAAGCCACCTATTTCATTTCTTCTCTCCAAGACTTACCTTAACTCTTGTCCTGGGTTATCTCAACCCTGCCACCTCGAGGATTATAAAACAGCTCAAATAAAGTCAGGACCTCTTACCTTAAAACAGGGAGGTCCGGAATTCCAAGAAAAATGCACCCACGTTTATCCGTTGCAAAGCAGGGAGCCTGTGGGGCACAATGGGCTCCTGCTGGTACCTAGCACCAAATCCAGGTCCGCAGGGTGCTCCTGGGTGGGTTTCTTTGGAATCCTGCCTGAACACACCAAGTAATGTCAATGAAAAATATCCAGCCCAAGAGAAAATTTATAAGAGTTTGAGTCAAACTGACAACAATTGCCAGGAAGCAAAATCTCAATGGATTGAGAAAATGCTCCAGAAAATGGCCGTTTTGCAACTTATTTTATAAATTAGAATCAAAAGAGGAAGGTTACATGAAATCCATTGGTTGTAGATTAAGGGGGTTGTGAGAAACCAAAGCAGGGAAATCTCTGGGATTGGATAAAAAGTAAAATGGAGAGACACACACTTCTTTTACATTGGTGGGTACAGCATGATTAATAGCATTTTACAGCCCTTAGAGATAGTATTTGGGGAACAAGATAACAATGAGGGGCTTAGTGGTTTCCTGCTCTGGTGTGGTGGGTTGTGCCCCCTTTGGGTTCCGGAAAAAGAGATTACTCTGGTATTGAAAGGGTCTGTTATCTTAGATGCAAAAAGAAGACAGACAGGCTTAAGGTAAAGATTAACCTTTGTCAAGGAAGCTGCAGGCCAAGGATGTGACTTGCCTCCATGGCCCACCTTTGTTAGGAATTTTTACGTTCACGCCATCCTCTGTGGTTATTTTCAGTCTCCTGAGCTTGTCGGGTTTAACATGTGGCCCCTTTTCTGTCCACAGGAATTACCTTTTTCCCCAGTCCTTCAGTAAAATGTGATGTACTTTTTAGAAAAAAGTTATTCTCTTACTTTGGGAGCTGGGTAAGCTTGGAATAATAGAAGTGGTAGGACCAAGTTGACATCTGTGAACCATGAGACTAGGGTTTCTCAAAATGACTAAGGAGAAAGGGGTGTGAAAATAGCAGAAAGAAATCTTTAGGCCTCAGTGCAAGCAGGAAACCTGTCAAAGACTAGGGATGCAAGGCTTAACTGGAGTCCAAGTGTCAAGCATGGGTCCTGAAGTGTGATGAGAAAAAAAATTTTCTATTACACGTTTTGTTGATACTGCCATGAAAAGACCTAAAGTGTGGAGACACACGGGGGCGCTCTAACCAACTAGAGACTGAGAAAACCAGAAAGGTCGCACAGATTTCAACCTGGGAGAAAAGAGTCACTGCAGACCCTTTGTTGATGTAAATTCAGGTTTTTACCCAGGATCAGGCTGCTCACCCTTGGCCCTTAACTAGATGCAAGGAAAGAGGTGCTAGCATCAGGGGCTATGGTGAGCAGGTCAGGGTGTCCTGTCATCTTGAAGAGAATGTAAACCATCTGGAGAGAGAGGGAGGATGGTGAGCAGAACAAAGTGTTTCCTTACTTTATTTAAGAGGAATTGGTGCCTGCATATATGTAAAGCTTGAAATAATCCCTTATGGTTTTCAAAGTGCTTTTATATTTTTAAATTATCTCTTTGACCCAGGTAACAAGTCTGTGAGGTAAGTAGAAAAGACAATATTTATATCCAATTCACAAGGCTAAGAGAGGTTAAGTGACTGTCCAGAGTCACATAGCTCGAAAGAGGTAGAGCGGAGTCTGTGCTTACGCCTGTGTCAAGTTGTCTTACTCATTTGGGTATGGTGGGCAGAGACAGCCCTTAACAACATTGTGCAGTAAGTGAATGGTGTCCTTGGTGCCTTCTGCCTTCCATTTCTGACATCCAGACACCCTGTGTCCCAAACAGCCCAATGCTGCACTCCCTAATAATATGGATAATAGCAACCTGCTGGTATTGAGAACTTGAGTGACTGGCAGGCTCTGTGCCAATCATTAAACATGCACTATCATACACAAAAAATCATAGTAGCTATATTCACAATAGCCAAAAGACAGAAAGAACCCCATGTCCATCAACAGATGACTGGATAAGCAAAATGTGGTATATCCATGCAATGGAATATTATTTGGTCATAAAAAAATTAAATAATGATACATGCTACAACATGGAAGAACCTTGAAAACATTATGCTTATTGGATGAAATTAGACACAAAAGACTGTACATTGTTGATTCTACTTATATGAAACATCCAGAAGAGGCAAATCCATAGAGACAAAAAGTAGGTTAGTGGTTACTTAGGCTGGGGAATGGGTTGGGGAAGGAAAAGGTTAATGGAGAATGACTGCTAATGGGTACAGGTTTTTGGGGGGGATGCAAAAGGAAAATGTATCTTTTAGTTTGAAATCTCTTGTAAGGGTTTTGTCACAAAATAACCAGCCAACCTCTGCGTGGTACCAAAGTAACAAAGGGAGCGTCAACCCCTACCTTGTTACAAAATAAAATACTGTCAAGATTTTACTGTATATCAAAAGTCTAGTTTCTGTACCATATTGATGAACTCCGTAGCACTTTGCATATTTCAGGCTTCGCTATCTTTTCTATAATAGCTTGCCAACTTTCTCAGTAAACTTACCTTGAAGTCCTTGCAGTCCACCTGCACTTTTTGTTTTTCTTTTTTAGGAATTTTATTGGGGAACAGTATGGTTTTCCAGGACCCATCAGCTCCAAGTCAAGTAGTTGTCTTCCATCTAGTTGTGGTGGGCGCAGCTCCTTGGCCTATAGTGGAAATCGAACCAACAACCTTGGTGTTATGAGCCTGCGCTCTAACCACCTAAGCTAACCGGCCGCCCCCCACCTGCACCTTTTGAAAAAATTCCTGTCAAAGCAGTACTTCATAGTATAAAAAATTGAATTTCCAGTTTTTCTATAAGACAATTTAAAAATTAAATTATTTTCTGTTCAGACTATATCTTCTTTACATCTTTCCTTTCATAGCCCACAAAAAGTAGTTCTTTGTGGACTTCGTTTTTGAAATGGAATCTAGCAAATACAAAGCTGAAAATGTTAGAAACATTTTATCCAGCTGTACAGCAAACCTCCCAAACTATAATATATCATTTATTCTAATACTGTTTGTTCAAATCTTAAGTAATATTTTCTAGATGACTTCCAATAGTATTTGCTGACAAAGGAATGGATTTTAGTTTGTCACCATATTGTTTCACATGGATTTATTTTGACCATTTTTACCGTGATAAGAAAAATAAGTGCTTTTCCCAAAAGGGTCTGTGAACTTTCATATTTCGTTATTTAGTAGGAAACTTCAAAAGAAACTTCTTCTAAACATGTATCTTTACATTTAGTGAGATTTAATAAAGTACTATATTGAAAAGCACATTAAACATTACTGAAAAAATAGTAGAGATTTATGGTTTATGTTCTGAATGCTTAGTTTTTTTTTTTNGTAGAGGGCAGTGTCACTGGCCCTCATATGTGGGATCCGAACCGGGGCCCTCTGGCAACCCAAGCCAGTTCTTAACCATCGTGCCACTCGGCCGGCCCACAAATACTTAGTCTTAAACGTGTTTTCTCTCACGTACTTTTTAAAAAAGATTTTATTGGGGAATTGGGGGAGGAGAACAGTGTTGGAGAATCATGGAAGGGAAACAGACAAGTTGCTGTCGTTTTGTTCTTCAGTCTAGTTGTGGAGGACGTTGCTTCACTGGCCCATGTTGGTATTATCATTGCGATCTTCCTGGGTGAGGCATTTGCTCGCCAGCCATTGGACGGCCACTCACAGCAGCTCACGAAAGCGCACGCCAGCTGCCAGGCAGCCCCACTGCAGCCTACACCGTTGGCGGCGACTCACGGCAGCCCAACTCCAGGTCGAGCTGTTGTACACTACCTTTGCTGTAGAGGATGCAGCATCACTGGCCCTAATGTGGGATATGAACCAGGGCCCTGCTGCTCAGAGCTGGCATCCCAAGCCAACTCTTAATCAATGTGCCACTCAGCTGGCCTGTGACTTGACTTTTTACAATAAAAGCAGATTCCTCTACATGAGTTTCCCTAGCAAAACTTACTTAGTAATTCTGTTGCTTTGCTCTCAGAAACAAGTTGGTGTGTTAATTGGGATAAAAGAGAAAAGCTAGGATCATAAGCTCCTTCTAAAACTTAAATTCAAATTCCTTTGCAAACTTATCAGGGTCCTAGAGAGAGTTAGGGGAATCTTTAGATTTCTTTGTTCTGCCTGCATACAACCATGATTCCCCTCCACCCAAGACCAGCTCCTCTCTCAAAAGGGAGCCGCAACAGAGGTGCAGAAGAGAAAGAGACAGAGAAAAAAGAAGAGTAGGTCCGGACAAGTAAAGTACATATTGGGACAGTTGAAGAGGGAAAAGTAGGGTGTTGGCATTTAGCAGCTTTAGAAACATTTAGTTTAGAGACAGTCTCTAAAATTTTCTTACTAACTTCCTGGAGATAAGAACATCTCTCTGTACCATTTCAGAGGATTCTATTTTTCAATTGAGGGAAGCCTCCCGTTCCACTTAGTTTGACCTTTTAAGCCAGCTTTTTCTAATTGTGCACACAAAAGTTTAGGTGTCGAAAGAGCTCCGTTTTGGCCATCTTAAGTAGAAATCACTTCTTTTTTTTTTTAGATTTTTTTTAAATTGGGGAATTGGGGGAG
>NW_017731858.1:1295849-1313831 GCF_001890085.2 Hipposideros armiger | reverse complement strand
CAGCCCAGCTCCAGATTGAGCCGTCGTTCAGCATCTTAGCTGTGGAGGGCAGTGTCACTGGCCCTCATATGTGGGACCCGAACCGGGGCCCTCTGGCGTCCCAAGCCAGTTCTTAACCATCGCGCCACTCGGCCGGCCCTGAATGCTTAGTTTTTAACTATAATCTTAAAATATGTGACACACATGCAGAAAAGTACACAAATCATAAATGTATAGGTTTTTACAAATTGAACACACTTGTGTAACCAGAACCCAGATCAAGAAATAGAATATCACAGCGCCTAGAAGTCTTCTTTGTACCCCTCCCTTTCATTACCCTTTCAGTCCCTATTGCTATATAACAAATCACCCTAAAACTTAGTGGTGAAAAAATAACCATTTTATTATTCTGATGGATTCTGTAGGTTAAGAATTCAGTCAGGGCACATGGGGATGGCTCATCTCTGTTCCATGATATCTGGGGCGTTGGCTGGGAAGATATGATGGCTGGGGGTGACTGGACACCTGGGGCCTGCAATCATCTGGAGATGTCTTTCCTCACATGTCTCTCATTACGTGATGGCTATTTGGCTGGGTGGGACATTAGTTGGGGCTGCTGACCAGAACACTTCCTTTCTTTCTTTTTTTTTTAAATTGGGGAATTGAGGGAGGGGAACAGTGTTGGGAAATTGGGGAGGGTGACCAGCCAAGTTGTTCTTCAATCTTAGCTGTGGAGGGCGCCAGTCGCCATCTGGCTGCCCATCGGCAGCTTGTGGCCTCTAAGCTCAAGGTGCTGTGTTAAAATCTTAGTTGCGGGTGGGCATAGCCACCATCTCATGAGGGAGTCAAACCAGCAGCCTTGTTGTAAAGAGTGCGTGCTCTATCCACTGAGCCATCCGGGCGGCAGCTCAGCTCAAAGTGCCGAGTTCAGTCTTAGTTGTGTGCGGGCGTAGCCCACCATTGAACAGGCAGTCTTGTGTTAGGAGCATGTGCTCTCACCAGCTGAGCCATCCTGCCACCTGTTGGCAGCTTAACGGCAGCTCATCTCAGGCGCAGCTCACAGGCCCATGTGGGAATCAAACCGGTGGCCCTTTTGCTCAGAGCTCGTGCTCTTAAGCTAACTCTTAACCAGCTGAGCCATTTGGCCGGCCCCCTGACCAGAACACTTATAGGTGGCTTCTCTATACTTACTCTTAGCCAAAAGGCTGAGAAGCAATATAGGTGGTCCTTCTATGTGGTTATGATCTAGCTTTAGAAGTTGGGCAGCATCACTTCCACCATACTCTGTTGTGTCAGATTCAAGGGAAAAGGGATCTTAGGCTTCTCCTCTCAAAAGGAAAAGTGTCAAATAATTTCTGGGCATGTTTCTGTTTCAAAGTTGCCATGAAAAATAACTACCATCTTAACTACCACCGTAGATCATTAAGTATCCGTATTGAGGATACTTATTGTAGATTTTAAAGATCTTGTTTATCACGCTTGCTTCATATTATTATTAACTAATGTATCAAGGCAAAGTACACACTTAAACTGAGTTTGTTATTAACAAAATGGAAGTGAATCATAGTTTAAGTGGGTTTCTTGATACTTTCTTTTTCTTTCTTTTTTGTGTGGTTGCTTTCTTATCAGAACCCATTTGTTCATTGTTGCTTTTACTTTGTAATGGGGCTGATGAAAAGCTTATACTAGCAATGGGAGATTAATTAGTTTTGCCACTTTCCTATTGCCTACTTGTACTTGCATTCTTCATATTACCTACATTCAGGCTGCGGTGTATTTATAGAAATTTTTTCAAGTCACTTTTCCATTTATGGTGGATTGGTTTAGTTAAAACCAGATGTTACAATCTGTAAATTCACAACCCAACACAGAAATTGCATAACTTTGGAATAGGCTAAAAATAAAATTAAAGAGGGCGGGTGCCACTATCAATCCTTTTGTGTTGTGGAATTCCCATTCCTTCTTCAGGATGTCCATCAGTTACTATCTAACAAATAGACGATGTGAGGGTGCCAGTGTCACCCCATGTCTTGTATACATTGCAGTTTAATTTCTTTTATCTTTTCGTTACAAAATAAATTTAAATAGACGTTCTAATATTTGCTTCCCACACCTCAATGAATCATCTTGCACATTGCACTTTGGAGATAACTGGTTCATTGCATTGGTTCCATTTTACAAATGAGACAACAAGTTACTGACAGGTGAAGAAACTTACTCAAGGATACACAGCTAGTATGCAACAGAGACAGTATTCAAACAGGTCTGTTTGACTCCAATGCCCATTCTCCTATTACAACCGAAAGCGTCTGGCTGATACAGAGACAGTTTCTGGTTTCAGACATCAAAATGGGGTAAGACTGCTGAATCTTATTCCCCCAGCAGAGGGCATGTTTCTCTGAATGGTCTATGGCAGAGTAGGAGTTACGATTAGAGGAAGGATGTGGGCATAACTGGAATCTAAGTACCAGTCATTGGGTGCTTACTATATGCGAGACAGGCACAGATCTGAGCACTGGATCTTTCCCACAATCCTATGAGGTAGCTATGAGTGTTACTTATCTTCATTTTACAGATGACAAAATGGAGTAGGTGGCCATGCTGGCATTCCAAGTCAAAAATGGAATGACTCCTAAACCTAGGCTCTCAACCAATACATAATATTGCCTCTAGTCCATCTGCCTCATAGACAATATTGTTATAGTTAGCACACAGTAAGAGTTAGTCACGTGCCAGTCATTGTGCCAGCTGCTTTCCATATGTTATATCTCATTTAATTCTCACAACAGCCACACAGGAAAGGTACTACAAAAATACCCTCTTGTTTGTGGTTTCACCTTCTGTGGTTTCAGCTACTCACAGTCAACAATGATTCAAAAATATTAAATGAAAAATTCCAGAAATAAACAATTCATTTCTTTTAAATTGTGGACCTTTCTGAGTAGTGTGATAAAATTCTTGTCATCCCACTTTGCCCTGCCCAGGAAGTGAATCATCCCTTTGTCCAGTGTATCCACACTGTACATGCTACGCAACCCCTAGTCACTTAGTAGCTGTCTCAGTTATGAGAGAGAGAGCAAGAGCAACAGCGAGAGAGAGAGAGAGAGACCACATTCACATAACTTTTATTACAATATATTGTTATAATTGTTCTATCATTTTATTAGTTATTGTTAATCTCTTACCATGCCTAATTATAAATTAAACTTTACCATAGGTATGTATGTATAGGGAAAAAACATAGTATTGGGTTGTCAGAAAAGTCATGACATATTTTTCTATGTTTTTCATTGCAAAAATGTGTCATGACTTTTCTGACAACCCAATATATACACAAATAGGGTTTGGTACAATCCACAGTTTCAGGCATCCACTGAGGGTCTTGGACATATCCTCCGTGGATAAGGGGGGGCTACTGTATTAGACATTATCCTCATTTTATAGATGCAGAAAATGAGATTCAGAGAGGTTAGGTAACTTGTCCACATCACACGGCTGCTAGCAAGTGGCAGATCTTCCACCAGTCTGGCATCTCTTCCATCATTGCTTTGGGTAGGAAATGGAAAGAATTTCAACAGAGCCAGCCTTTCTTAGGGACTCCACTATTCATGCTATCAGCATCTCCTTACTGAGCAGATGGAGTCCAGAGAGACCTATTGATAGAATGGTGCCAGTCTGTGGATTGGTGTCAGTCCAACAAGATAAGGAAAGAAACTGAGAGTTTAAAAATATTTTTAGAAATTTGATATTGCTGCAGCATCCAAGTGTATGATCCATTTTTTTAAAATTTCACCAAAGCATGTGTTCATGACAGATTGGAAATTTAAAAAAGAAAGAACTGATTTTTCACCACAGTTTGAGAAACACTGCTATAGACAAATTCTGTCCACTCTCTATGCCCATGATTTGTCATTTTGAAGGCAGGAGTGGTCAACTACAAGCCAGGAAAGTGTTGAGCTGGTTCCCAAATGATTATGGGAACAACTTGATTCACCCCAAGTTGAATCTGATGCTGAGGGTTTGTAAAAGACAAAAAGGCCTGATCTTGTTCCTCTTGGGAGATCTCCAAGAAGAATGATGTGGTTGGTTTTAAATGATAGTGATACTGTCTATAAAGACCCAGCACCAGTTTTATTTCAAGGATTTCCTTGGTAGTGCTCCAACCAAGCATCCATCAACAGAGGGCATTGATGTTCTGTCCTCCAGATCCAGAGATGCCACTGCTGTCCTCGGTTTCAGTAGGCATTGCTATCTTTCCAGATACAGCTGGACACAGACAAGTTAACTGTTGTGGGACAGGAAAGACAGTGAGGAGTGGGAAGTGGAACTAGATTATAAAGTGAGTTTTAAGGGGCTAAGCTAAAGGTCTAGGCAGGTGACCAGACTCTAGTTTTTCCCTTTCACCTTCTGCCTTGACAAATGCTATTTATCCCAGCTCTGCTTCCTCCAGTCAGCTCTGCTTGACTCTTCTGATCCTAATCACTTTTCCCTTCACAGAATCCTTATAATCTGTGACACCCAACCCAGCACTTTATCATATTAGTAGCTACTTGAATGGTTCTCAGATGACTATGTTTCAATTTTACATCTAGGTTAAAGGTCCCCAAAGCAAGCACAGAAGAAAGGGCAAGGATTTAGCAGCCAGAACTGAGGCATAAAGTGTTACTCCAAGTGGAGTTCCAGAGTGCTGGGCTGGAGCTGCTGATGTCCCTCTGGCCTAGAGCCTGGGGCAAGGCTGAGCTTGTAGCAAGAGGGTTGGTTGATCCTCAGGAAGTGGCTCCAGTCACGGAGTGAGGAGGAACAGAGTCTGGGAACCAGGCAGGACCTGAGTCTGCATTGTTCCTTAGCCTGGCATTCAAAGCCCTTCACAATCTGACCCCATCATAATGATAACAGTTAACATCCTACGTGCAAATCACTGCTCCACGTTTACATGTATTAACTCATTGAATCCTCAAACTAACCTTATGAGTTCTAGTTTCAGTAATAGGCTTCAGTGTTACCCCCATTTTATAGATGAGGAAATTGAGTCACAGAGAAGTTGAGCTTAAGTGATTCACCCAAGATTGCACAGCTAATATGTGGTGGAGTTAAGATTCAAACCCAAGGAGTGTGGCTCTAAGAGGCAGATGTTTAGCCAATAGCCTATACTCTGAAATATTTGCCTTGTGATAGGAACCTTCAATGACTTAATCTGAAGGGGTGTCTCCAATAGTGGAGATCTCAGACATCAGGGAGCCTGACAGGGGAGAGAATTCTGGTCTTGGAGACCTTTCCTGGAGGCACACTCAATTCTGCCATCTGAGACATATTTTGCCACTGTACAATTAAGCAGAGCTACCTAGCCATTATAGGGGACATAAAATGCAAATAACCACTTTGGGAAGTAGCCAGTTCATCATCACTGGAGATATTCAAGTGGATGCTAGACCAGAATTTTCTGGGAGGCTTTCCAGGGGGAATTCCTGCATATGCAGGCTTTCTTGGGGTACATCACTTCTAAGGTCCTTTCCAACCTTTAGGGTTGAAGAGTCTATACTGAGTTTCTGCAAAGTCTTATTACTATAATGAACTGTCCATGTTCCACTTCCACAGTTGACCCCATTCCCTCTCACATACCACAAGACCTTGTTCCAGCAGTTGCCCCCTCTCTCTTGTATTATAATGTTCTCTCTCTCCATTGGCTCTTTTCTATTAGCACACAAACATGCTATTTGTTCTCCAATTGAAGAAAGACAAAAATGGCTTCCTCTAGCTATTTCCTCATGTCTCTCCTGCCCTTTTACTAAATTGTTCAAAAGAGCGACCTGCTGTTACAATTCCATTGACTCTATTCCCTATGTTGTACTCCATATTCTGTGACTATATATATATTAAATCATAGTTATAATAAAGAAAAAAAGTAAAAAAAAAAAAGCGACCTGCATTTGCTGCCCCATCCTTTTCCTACAATCCTCTCTTTTGTATACGCTAATCTGGCTTTTTCCCTCAACGCTCCACAAAAGTTGTTCCTTAAGATCAGTGTGAGATAATAGAAAATACACATATTGGTCTCTACCCTGGTCCCTGACACAGAGCTCCTAAAACCCTTGTAAACTCCTAAGTGATAAGAGCACTAGGCACATATTTTATTCTATTGAGGTGATCTTGGCAGGCTCCTGGATGGGAACTGATCACTAGGAAGACCAAGCTATGATTAGAAACCTGGAATTTCCCCACAGAATTTACTTTCTGGTGGGGGAAGTGCCCCCAGCTTCTCAGCCAGGCCTCTGTAAGCTGAAGGTCTGGATTTTGCAACTGCAGAATCCAAAACACTTCACTTCTGGTCACCAAGTGTGTGGAGCTTTTTCCTTAGATTAAGCAATTCTCTGCGACACCAGCTGGGTGTCCTATAATTTCACTCAATTCTGACACTATCTACCCAGAAATAGCATCATATCTCACAGGTTAAGGGCTCAGTCACACACCACTTCAGACATATCACAAGCACAGGTTATATCACTTGTGTTTCTGACCAACTGGCTGTGTAGATCAGAGGTTCCAATGGCTCCCTCCTTCGGTTTGATTAATTTGCTGGAATGGCTCATGGGACTCAGGGAAACACTTAGGTTTACCAGTTTATTAAAGGATATGATAAAGGATGAAGATGAACAGCCAGATAAAGAGATACATAGTGCAAGGTCTGGGAGGATCACGGGTGCAGGAACTTATGTCCCTGTGGAATAGGGGTGTGCCATCCTCTCAGTATGGATGTGATCACCAGCCTGGAAGCTCTACAAATGCTCTACCATTTGGATTTTATGAAGACTTCCTCACAGAGGCATGACTAATTGAGTCCATTTCCAGCCCCTCTCCCTTCTCTGGAAGATGAAGGGTGAGGCTGAAAATTCCAAGTTTCTAACCATGGTTTGGTCTTTCTGGTGAACAGTCCTCATCCAGGAGCCCTTGGGCAATTTGCAATAAACTGGGCCCTCTGCCTCATGCTACACAAATGAGTTTCCTTATTTGTAGAAGGAGGGTTATAATAATGATAATACCTACTTTCAGGGTTGTAGTGACAATTAAATGTGTGCTTTATTGCCTGTAAAAGCTCTTAGAAGAATGTGTGACACATAGTTGTGCTCAATAGAAGAGGCAGTTATTTTTACTCTTATTAATATATTTCATTTCATTTCATTTCATTTCATTTCATCTCATTTCATGGTTATAATAGCCCTGCAGGGGAGAATTAACAGAATGGTCTCTGGAGTCATACAGACCTGGTTTGAATCCCAACTTGGAGACTTAGTGATGTGACCTTTGTAAGACACTGCATTGTTCTGTGCCATCTATAAAGTGGGCGTCATATTAATTATGGCTGCCTCATAGGAGTTTCCTGAGAATTGAAGTAGCTCTTCCAAAGATACTACATAGCACAATGCCTGGCACGTGGCAAGCTTCAGTTAATGAGAGCTGGATTTCGTTTTGATTTGTGATCCAGATTCACCTGTGACCTCCCTGGTTGGCCTTAGGCTTCTTGGTCCTCTTCCTGGAGCTTGTTTTCTTTAGCTGTCATTCAGAGAGCAGTATCTGGCCCTCCCTTCCTGCCAATGGAGCCACTCAGCCTGCTTACTCTCCTTGGTTCCTGCCTGATGGGCTGTGGCAGGTGCCCCACAGAGCAGCTGCTGGTCCTGCCCATCCTCTGGCCTCTTTTTTTAGCATCTGGGTCACTCAGCTCCACTGGAAATTGGACTTCAGAGCTCCTGGTCTTGACTTTGGTAACTAAACATTGAATGCTTTGTTTGTCACAAAGTTGTTGAGATGGCAAAGTCTAGCTACTTTTCCCTGCAACTCCCAGCTCTGGAGTGAAGAGGAGGCTGCAACGAAAATCACTATTGTGCCTCCCTGGCCATTTCCAGGCCCTCAAGTGACATTTCTCTGATCAGTTTACTGTCACAAATAAGAGTTCATGTGCTGTTTTCTCTGGAATCTCGACTGCCTTCCCACCCACTCCTGCCACTGAGCCCAGCTTGTCACTACCCTCCTTCAACCAGCACCTCAGACTGCCATCCTGATCCAACCTTGACTAGACAGCCACTGTGCCAGGCACTCTTCCATCTACACCCTTTTCTTGCTCCTGCTAAGCAGCCACACGGAGGACTCTAGTGCTTCTCAAGAAAGCCCTTGCCTGTGGCCCCCCAGCCCATTGTCTCCTCTGGGGCAGAAGCACACAGCCTGAGCTTGTTGGACTCCATATCCCTGTAGTGCCCTTTACAGGGCTCTTGGCTCCAAGTGGGTATACTCCATGAGCTTGGCTGCATGCCAGCTGGCTCACTGAACCTGACTTTGGGGAGGAGGTCCTGCCAAAGGTTGGCCTGGGTCACTATTGTGAGAGAAGCAGCCAACACCCCCCATAGAAATATTGGTTTCCACACTTATGAGTGGACATGCCTCATAAATTTGCTACCTCCACTCCTCACACTTTGAAAACTGGCTAAAATGGGCAGCCAAAGAGACAGGGAAATACCTTATGATTGGAGCCCTAGGTCTGCCAGTCACCAGCTGTGTATCCTTGGGCCATCACAACCTTTCTGAGCCTTTATTTTCTCATCTGAAAAATGGACATGAAAGGAATTATTTTATTATCTCACAGGCCTTTTGTTAGGATCAAATGAGATCATGGATGTGAACACTTTTGGTAAACATACTGGTGACGAGAGATGCTGCTTTTGCTGCTGTGTGTGGTGTGGATGCAGCATTTCGACTAAGACACAAAACCCTGATTTTGGGTGGATAAAGATAAAATTTTCCATTTATTCTTCCCTGGAAAACTTTGCTTGAGCAATTGTCCCCTCCTGTTACTACATCACTACCCCTTTTCCCTGCCAATGGAGCACTGCCATCCATATCCAAGCATACTTTAATGTTTCCTCTCTTTAAAAAACTGCAACATTCTTGACTCAATGTCCCCAACTACACACCACTTCATTTCTGTGCCCTCCTTTGCAGCAAGACTCCCTGGAATTCAAGTTGTTTTTTCTGGCAGTCTCGACTTCCTCACCTCCCATTTTCTCTTGAACACATTCCAATAATGTTCACACCCCACCAAGCCTCAGAATCCACACTTGCCAAAGCAGGACTGACTAGATAATTTGCAGGGCCCAGTGCAGAGTGAAAATGTGGGACCCCTTGTTCAAAAGTGTATTTGTTTCCTAGAGTTATTGTAACAAATTAACACAGACTGAGTGGCTTAAAACAGAAATTTATTCTTTCACAGTTCGGGAGGCTGAGAATCCAAAATCAAGGTGTCAGCAGGGTGGGTTCCTTCTGGAGGATTTGAAAGAGTATCTCTTCTATGCCTCTCTCCTAACTTTTGATGGCTACAGGCAATTCTAGGCATTATTTGTCTTGTAGATGCATCTGTGGGGGAGGAAACATAATTTTCCTTCTACTCTTCTAATTTCTTCTGGCTGATCTAATAGGCAATTGACACGCAGATTAACAGAAGAAAATCATCAAATTTATTATGTATGAACATATGGTGCTCCATAACATATAAGACCCTGGGACAAATTGAGGAGTTAAGGCTTATATGCCATATTGAGTGGAGAAGAAAGGGGAGGTTGTGTTTGGGACTTCAAAGGACAGGAAGGCAATTCACATGGAGATGGAAAAGCAAGTGTTTGGTAAATAAATGTTTGCTGCCATCTTTAACAATGGGACACAAAGAGGACTCTAATCAATCGGTCCTTGATAGGTTCCTCCCTGTTGATCACAGTTCAGATTAAACTATAGTTATCTATAATGATATCTTTCTTCCTGGAGCAGGTCTTCTATCTAAATTCTTTTTGGCAGTTAGAGGAAGTTAGGCAGTTAAAGGTTTGTTTTTCTGAGTCTTTTGCCTCTTAAAAATAACCAGCTAAAAATGATCAATATCCCAAAAAAGCATATTTTGGGGTGGCAAACTCTGCTTCTCCTCACATCACTCTTATCTCTGCCTACATGTTTACATCATCTTCTCTTTGTGCCTTTCCCCACTCTTCTCTCATTAGGATACCTGTCATTGGATTTATGGCCCACCCTAATCCAATATGACCTCATCTTACAATCTTTACCTGAATTACATCTTCAAAGACCTTTTCCCCAGATAAGGTCACATTTCAAGTGGATATGTTTTTTGGGAGAGGAGCCATCATGCAACACACTACAAAAAGTTACTTAAGAATTTCAAGATGGTCATAAAAGAGCACTAGATCAGCACAGGACCCTGCTGAGACCAGGGCCCTGTCTGACTGAACAGGTTGCATGCCCACAAAGCAGGAGTGTGCCAAGATCATCCATGTCTTCCCTTCCTGCTGTCAAATCCACTGGTGAGTTCTGAGTCCTGACCTAACTGGACTTCTTGGCAGCATTTAACATAGTCGATCCTCTGTCTTCCTTGCAAGTCTTGCTTCCCTTGGCTTCTGGGACACTAAGCTCTATTGGTTTTCCTTTGATCTCACTAGCTAGTCAATCCTCAGTGCCTCCTGCTGGCTCTTCCTCTCTTCAATTTCTAAAGTCTAGAAGGTAGAGAGCCATGGGGCTCAGGCCTTGGATCACTTCTGTGTGTGTGCTCACTCCCTTGAGAATATCATCTCATCTCAGGCTTTAAACGCCCCCTCTGCACAACACCTGCTGCTCCAACCCCTGATCTGGGTTGTAGATAGACAGATCCAGATGCCTCCTTGACAGATCCAGTTTGAGAGGTATAATGGGCCTCTCAAACTTAGCACATCCAAACTGCAGTCCTCCTGAGATTCCTTCTACTGTCTTCCACCTCGCTTAATGACATCTCTATCTCTCCAGTTGCCTGGGTAAAAAGCTTTGCATCATCCTAACACTTCACTTTTCTCTCATGTTCCAACGTGCAGTCTCAGCAAACATTTCCCACCCATTTAGAATGAGATCTCCACCCCTTGCTGTGGACCCCAGGGCCCTATGATCAGGTCCTTCTCTACCTCACCTGCCCCATCTCCTACTAACTTCATCCCCTACCTCAACACCCTCATGCTGCTCCAGCCCTCCCCCATCCCTCCTGCTTGTTCCCTGATCATGCCAAACAAGTTCCTGTCCCAAGTCCTTTGCACCTGCAGTTCCCATTGCCTGGTGTGGCCTTTCCCTATTCACTAGTGAGGCCAGCTCTGTCATTTCATTCAGTCCTGCACAAATGTCACTTGGTCAGGAAAGCCAACTCTGGTCACCCTTGTCTAAAACCACCCTCTGCTCCCTTTCTATTCCCTTTGCTCTGTGTAGATCTCTCCAACTAGAATGTAAGCTCCATGAGTTAAGGGATTTGGTTTTTTCACTGCCATCACCCCCCACCACCACCACCTAGCACAGTGCCTAGTACACATGTGTCGAGTCAAAGAATGATCATGTTGCTCTTCCAGCTTAGTATCATGCAATGCTCCATTGCATCTCTATGCTTTTGCCCATGCTGTTCCCTCTGCTTGGAAGGCCCTTCCTCCTTCTAGTGTGCCGGGAAAACTCATCCTCATCCTCTAAGATCTTACCCAACTGTCACCACATTTGTGAAGACCCCATGTCCCCAGGTAGACCTAGCCAGTTGTCTCTCGGTCACCCTGCAGCATCTTGTACATGCCTTAATTAATGCCTGACACTCAAGTGATTTTTCTGTGTGTCTTCTCCAGGAAACTGTGATCTTTCTGAGGACAGATACCATGTCTTCTCATCCTGTTTCCCCAAGGAATAGTCTGGTGCCTGCACAGCCTTAAGTGAGTATTTGGTAAAGTTTGCTGACTGAATGAATAAATAAATCAACAGATGAGGGAAGGAAGTATAAAGGAGGGAAAGAGAGAACCATCTCTTGCCCTGTAGGTGTCCTCAGGGTGCCTGAGAGCCCCTCACTGTAGAAGTTTCCTTGCTCTCCAGACCAATCCTGACACCCTGCCCCCTCATCCAAACTGTCTAGAAATAGGTGCTAACCACTCAGCCACAACGACCTTAGTTTTCAAACTTCAAAATTAGTAACCATGATCTGAGAGGTTTAATCATGTGTTTTGGACAACAAGACTGAATTTTGAATTCTATCACAAGTAGTACTTATGACTGTTCAAGTTTCTGATAGGGTGAGTGTGACCAAGAATTAGGGCTTATGGATCTAACACATATTTTCTACAAAATATTGAAAAAATACTGTACAGGCAAGTGTAGAGAGAACCCATCAACAATCCTACATCTTAGATTTTAAACATTGTTAATATTTTGACATAATTTCCTCTGGTATGTGTGTAGTCATCAGTGCACATGCATGTGTGCATATGGAACATAATATATACCTGTAAGTGCATATGTAAAATACATGAATGAAAACATGGTGTACCTTCTAATTCATACCAGTGGCATCTTCATATTGTAATGACTGCCTTCCCACTGTCATAATTCCATGAGTAGCTGACAGTTGCATGCTCACATCAGACACCCTGGAAGCCTTGGCTCTGCCTAGGCCCCCCATGGCACCCCCATCCGCAAGCAGGACCTCTAGAAGTACAAATGTGCCCGGCGGAACGGGATCCCTCATAGGTAAATATCAATAAATCAATGGTGGACAGAACCAGGAGCTGGGGCAGTCCTCCCACCTGTCCCTTACATCCCTCCTATGAAGGCCAGGAGCAGATGGGGAACCAGTACCTGCTTTCCTAAGAGTTGAGTTGTGGGGATGGATGAAGAAGACATTTCCACAGGGATGGAAACTGGGAGTCTTGCTTGAAGAAATCCAGCTTGAACTGACTGTCAGAATGCTCATCTCCAGTGAGGTCAGCTGCTGTGTTGCTTTTGTCTTAGGGGAATGATATGCCTGGAACACCATCCTGGTTAGTGTAAGAGACACAGTGTTTCATGCTCTATATTTTCAAAAGCTCAAACAATAATAAAAGTCAACCCCAATTATCTGTTTCCCTTGTCTTTCCCAAACCAACACCTTTCCTAGAGTGAAATTATTGTAATAGGAAAGGTGGTTAGTTTTTCGGTTTTTTGTATAAAGTGGAACCCGGATGTAAGAACTTGGTGGGTCACCAGGGGGCAGCCTTCCTTTTAGAGGAAGGCAAGAAAGTCTTTCATCACCAACTAGTAAGGAGAATCAGTCTTAAGCCATACAGTAGCAATAAAGGATCAGCCACTGAATTCATAAATGACTGGCCATCACCCACTTCGCATCAATATTTGAAAAAGAAATAGGAGTTTAAATCTCAGCTCAGCCACTTAGTGTATGCCATGGGGCCAGTTGCAATGTATTTGACCCACAAGTTCCTCATCCATAAACTAAGAATACTTGCTTTCCAATATCACACCTGCTTCACATGGTTGTCTTGATAATTAAGTGTGATAATTAAAGTAATAAGTAAAATGCTCAGTATATAGTAACTGTTCATATGTTAAATATTATTAATGCTATGAAAAGAACCAAGGGAACTGACTATTATTGAATACCCGTTACATGCCAGGCACTTTGAACCCTTAGAGCAATCAAGTGAGGAATGATAAGTTAAATGAGAGGTTGAATGACAGATGAGAAGTTAAATGACAAGGCCAAATAGCTGGCAACAATAATAGCAGCTAATGCATAGCAAGCACTAACTATACGCCAGGCACACACTGTTCTAAGCCCTTCACATGAATTATCTCATTTCTTACAGCAATCCTATGGAGTGTGTACTATTGTTATGCCCATTTGACAGAAAAGGAAAATGAGGCACAAGTAACTGGCCCAAAGTCCCACCATGGAGTCTAAGTGTGGAGCTGGGGTTAGAGCTGAGGCAGTCTAGCTCCCGAGGCTGAGTTCTAACTTTCATTCCATCTGGTAGAGATGGGATTTAGACTGAGATCCAGACCAAGCTCTTTTCACCATCCTATGCTGCTTCCAAGCTAGCTTGCATCAAAGCCTGCCCAAGATCCTCATGAAAAACAAAACAATCTCTGCCTCGACCCCACTACACCCCTCTCCAGCCACTGCCATTTTTCCCTCTTCTCCATCATAATTGCACTTCTTAGGTTATCTCTACAGATGGTCCCTGACTTATCATGGTTTCATTTATGATTCTTCAAATTTATGATGGTGTGAAAACAATACACATAATAAATTACCTGACATATTTGTGTTAGATGATTTTGCCCAACTGTAGTAGGGTAGTGTAAGTACGCTGAGCAAGTTTAAGGTAGGCTAGACTAAGCTCTGATGTTCAGAAGGTTGAGTGTACTAAATGCAGTTTTGATTTACCATATTTTCAGTTTACAAGGGGTTTATCAGGATGTAACCCCATCATAAGTTGAGGAGCACCTGTGCTCACTACCTCCATTACTTCCCTTCTCACTTCTTCCTCCACCTGCCAGTCTGGCTCCTGCCACTGCCTCTCCACAGAAACAGCAATCAGCAAGGCCACTAATGGACGCCATGTTAACAAGCGCCAAGTTCATGTTTCAGCCCTCTTCTGAAAATTCAAATTTTTCAGGTTTTGACACTGTCAACCTTCTTGGCTTCTGTACCACCACCTTCCCTTGGGGTTCCTCCCACCTCTCTGGTTGCTCCTTCTCTGTCTCCTTTGCAGGCTCAGTCTTCTCTCCCTGGCCATCAAATGTAGATGCGCCTCAAGCCTTGCTCCTGAGCATCTTTTCTTCTTTCTGCACTGTTCCCAGCTTCAATACCATTTTTGTGCCAATGACTCCCAAATGTATATGGCTAACCCAAACATGCCTTTGAACTCCAGACCATGTATCAAGCTGTGTTTGAAAAACCTCTCCAAATCAACCTGAGCTCCCCTCCAGACGTCTGGCTCTCTTCTCTTCCAATATTCCATATCTCCGCTCTTTCTCTTCACCCCTCTGTGTAAAGCACCGCCAAGTTCTGGGGCTACGTATCTTCTTCGGTCTCCAAAATTTGTCCACTTTCCTCCTTCCTCACTGTCACCGTCATCTTCATCTTTCTAACTGGAATCCTGGATGGTCACCTAATTGGTTTCCCTGCTTCTACTGACCCCTATCTAAAATACTTCAATGGTTTCCCTTCCTCTTAAAATAGAGGTCACAGTTCTTGGCATGGCTTCTAAGGCCCTGTGAGGCCTGGCTCTGCTTCCTCTCTAGCCTTATCAGCCTTAAGCTTTTCTTGCTCTCAGGACTCTAGTTTCACTGATGTGCTTTCAATTCTTCATGGATGCCCAGCAGCCTCCCACCACAGGACCTTTACACAGACTGTCTCCTTTTCTTGAAACAAGTCTTCCCTCTACTCTTTTCCTAGTTGATACCTATTCATTCCTTTGACCTCAGCTCAATGATCATAGCCTTAGAAAAGACATGAGCATTCCCCCTATTATATGTTCTCCACTAATTCTCCTTCTTAGACTTGATCATGGTTGTGATTTTACATGTCTGTATGTGATTCTTTCTTTTTTAAGGTTTTATTGGGTAATTGGAGAAGGGGAACAGCCAAGTTGTTTTCCTTCAATCTTAGCTGTGGAGGGCGCAGCTAGCTCAGCTCCAAGTCCAGTCGCCATCCGGCTGCCCATCGGCAGCTTGCGGCGGCTCAGCTCAAGGTGCCATGTTCAATCTTAGTTGCTGGTGAGCGTAGCCCACCATCCCATGCGGGAGTCGAACTGGGAACCTTGTTGTTAGAAGCACATGATCTCACCAGCTGAGCTATCCTGTCACCTGTTGGCAGCTCAGCAGCAACTCAGCTCGGGCACAGCTCACTGGCCCATGTGAGAATTGAACCGGTGATCCTGTTGCTAAGAACTCGTGCTCTTAACCAACTGAGCCACTCTGCCGGCCCTATATGTGATTCTTCTTTTTTTTATTAAATTATTTTTTATTATGAAATACACATTTTTTAGAATTAGTTTCAGCTGTACAACACAGTGCAATAGTTATACTTTTTACCCCTCGAAGTGACAACCCCCCTCCCCCACCTATATGTGATTCTTAATTGTTTACCTCTACTAGAGTTTGAGAACCATGAAGGCTGGATGGTGTCATTCCTTCCCTCAGCTGAGAAGCCAGTTCCTAATACAGTGCTGAGTATATAGCAGCTTTTTGATGAATATTTGCAGAATGAAGGAATGAAAATGAATCTTTTGTTTTTTTGAACCTCTACATTTCATGTACCACCTGGGATCCAGGCAGCTATCCTGGCTATTTTGAGCTATTTCTATCAGGAAGAAGAACCAAATTGGTAAATGGAGTCACATATGGGGGCCAAGGACTAAATACCAGCTAAATGTGTTACCTCCCCCAGGGGTGTATGCATTAGAGGAATGGAAACAGTCACCCTGCAGCCATGTTGGAAGATGGGATCCATGTTGGAGATGAGGAGCTCTTTCAGGTATGACTCAGATCACACCCTAAGTCCCCAGTCTACCGTAATTAGGGGTAAGGTCAGAAAGCCAAACTCGTATTGACAGTGAGTGGCTGGGGTGTCAAAGTAAATTCACATGTTGTCTCAGAGACTCAACTTGTCTCACATTCACTAGCTCAGTTCTGTGCCTGGGTGCCAGGCACTATGCTGGCTCTAGGGATTAAGTGGTGACTAGGATTCACATGATCCCTGCCCCTCTAGCAGAGGAGACAGACAAGCAGAAAAGTATGGAGCAACATGAGGAGTCCATGAGAGGCATAAGCATTAAGTGCTGTGGGAGTGCAGAGGAGGGGTCCCTGACACAGCTAGCTCGTGGGTGGAGGGACAGTGCACTTGAACTCAGTCTCAAAGAATGAGTAGGACCTAACCAGGTAATTGGAGGTAGCAGACTATGAAGAAAAGGTTTTCAAAGTAGAAGGAACCACATGAGCAACAGAACAAATGTGTGAAACTGCGTGGAATGTGGGGGAGCTGGGGGTAGTTCTGTTCTGCTGGGCAAGGCTGGCATTGCCAGGAAAGGGCACTGGAGGGATAAGGCACATGCTGGTCATACAGGGGCTGGATGCCATGGCAAAGCAATGAGGAGGTAAAATTACTGGCGGGTTTTTCACAGAGGAGTGGAATGTTTGTGGTTTGGAAAGTTCCCTCAGCTGCTGTGTTGAGGACAGACTGGAGTTGGACCTGCACAGGGAGGTGCACCTCACTCAGACATTGGGGATGGGGGCAAATCAGAGGGTAGTACTTCTGGGGAGTAGTCTCATATCTGGGAGATTTCTGCCATGGCTCTAAACAACTGCCGCACACCCTGGCAATAAGACCTATATTGATTAATATTCGATTTATCTAGAAACCTATGCAGTGGCGATTAACTCATAGCAGCAAAGAAAACTCAGGCTTCACTTGCCCTCAGGGAACACCCCTACCCATTTGTCACAGGAATGCTCTCCCCTTCCCAGCCAGAAATGCCCACAGGAGGGAATTTTTTTTTATTATTATTTTTTTCACTTTTTATTTGGAAATGATTTCAAGTTTTACACAAAAGCTGCAAGATTTGTGCCTAGAATCCCCCTTATAACTCCAGTTTTAAAAGTCTTTGTTTTCCAGTGGCACCTCCAGCCCTCCCAAGAATGTCAGGTCACCTTCCTCTCTGTCACCATGGACCTTGAGCAGTCAAGATAACACACTCCTCTTTATCCATTCTTCCATCGATGAATGCCCAGGCTGCCTCCACATCTTAGCCATTATAAACAATGCTGCAATGAACATATGGGTGCACATGTCCCCTCAAAGTAGCGTTTTGGGTTTCTTCAGATAAATACCCAGAAGTGGGATTACTGGGTTCTTCTTTGTCTCTTGCTATAACCTTCGTTTGAAAGTCTATTTTGGGGCTGGCTGAGTGGCGCGTTGGTTAAGAACTAGCTTGGGATGCCAGAGGGCCCCAGTTCGGATCCCACATATGAGGGCCAGTAACACTGCCCTCTACAGCTAAGATGCTAAACAACAGCTCAACCTGGAGCTGGGCTGCCGTGAGTCGCTGGCGATGGTGTAGGCTGCAGCCCCTGCTGCAGTGGGTTGCCATGGGCTACCGTGTGTAGCCAGCAGCCAGCGTGAGCGGTCATCCA
>NW_017731858.1:1235075-1295789 GCF_001890085.2 Hipposideros armiger | reverse complement strand
ATCTGCCTTGCCCGGGAAGAGCGCAATGATGGTGCCAACTTGGGCCAGTGAAGCAACGTCCTCCACAACTAGACTGAAGAACAAAAGGACAGCAAGTTGTCTGTTCCCCTTCCCCCGATTCCCCAGCGCTGTTCTACTCCCCCAATTCCACAATAAAATCTTAAAAGAAATAAAGTGTATTTTGTCTGGTATTAGTATTGCTACCCCAACATTTTTTTTCCATTTCAATTTTAATGAAATATATTTTTCCATCCCTTTACTTTCCATCTGTGTGTGTCTTTCAATCTGAAGTGACTCTCTTGTAGGCAGCATAAAAGAGTGTAAGGGTTTTGTTTTCTTATCCATTCAGCCACCCTATGTTTTTGATCGAAGCATTTAATCCACATACTTTGAAAGTAATTGTTGATAGCTATGTGACTATTGCCATTTTATTATTTTTAAGTTTAATCTTTTTTTTGTCATCTTAAAGATGTCCCTCTAACATTCCTTGTAATACTTGTTTGGTGACTTTTCCTTGCTTGGGAATCTCTTTATCTACAATTGATTTTAAATGATAGCCTTGCTGGGTAGAGTAGTCTTGGTTGTAGATCCTTGCTTTTCATCATGTTGAATATTTTGTGCCAATTCCATCTGGCCTGCAAAGTTTCTGTTGAGAAATCAGGTGACAGTCTTATGGAAGCTCCCTTATAAGTTACTAGTTGCCTTTCTCTTGCTGCTTTTAGCATTCTCTCTTTGTTTTTAACCTTTGCCATTTTAATTATAATGTGTCTTGGTGTGGGCCTGTTTGGGTTCAGCCTGTTTGGGACTCTCTGCACTTCCTGGGCTTGTATGTCTATTTTCTTCACCAGATTAGGAAAGTTTTCAGTCATTATTTCTTCAAGTACGTTCTCAATCCCTTGCTTTTTCTCTTCTCCTTCTGGTACCACTTTGCTGCAAATGTTGTTACACTTCATGTTGTCCCAGAGGTTTCTTAAACTATCCTCATTTTTTAAATTCTTTGTTTTTCTTTTGCTGTTCCAAGTGGGTGTTTTCTGTTACCTTGTCTTCCAAATCATTGATTCGATTCTCTGTTTCATCTAGTCTGCTGGTGAGTGCTTCTAGTGCATTCTTCATTTCAGTTATTGTATTCTTCACTTCTGACTGATTCTTTTTTATGGTTTCTATGTCTTTTTTTTTAAAGATTTATTGGGGAGTTGGGGGAGAGGAACAGTGTTGGGGAATGAGGGAAGGGGAACAGCCAAGTTGTTGTCCTTCAGTCTTAGTTGTGGAGGGCATAGCTAACTCAGCTCCAAGTCCAGTCACCATCTGGCTGCCTGTCGGCAGCTCAGGGCAGCTCAGCTCAAGGTGCTGTGTTCAATTAGTTGTGGGTGGGCGTAGCCACTATCCCATGCGAGAGTCAAACTGGCAGCTTTGTTGTTAAGAGCGTGCGTTCTATCCCCCGAGCCATCCAGGTGGCAGCTCAGCTCAAGGTGCCAAGTTCAGTCTTCAGTTGCGGGCGCCCATAGCCCACCGTCTTGAACAGGCAACCTTGTTGTTAGGAGCATGTGCTCTCACCAGCTGAGCCATCCTGCCACCTTTTGGTAGCTCAGCGGCAGCTCAGCTCGAGCCGGGAATCGAACCGCTGTTGCTCAGAGCTCAAACTCTTAACCAACTAAGCCACTCAGCCGGCCCCTCTATGTCTTTTTTTATGCTTGCTATCTCTTTGTTGACGTTCTCACCAAGTTCCTTGAGCATTTTCATAACCAGTATTTTGAACTCTGTCTTTGATAAGTTGCTTGACTCCATTTTGTTCTTTTTCTGGAGTTTTCTCCTGTTCTTTCATTTGGGATGTATTTCATTGTTTCTTCATTTTGGTTGCCTCTCTGTTTCTGTGTGTTAGGTAGTTCTGCTACATTTCTTGCCGGGTGGCCTTATGTAGTAGGTGCTTTGTGGGGCTCTGGCACAGTCTACTTGGTCACCTGAGCCGGGCGCTCCAAGAGTGTCCCTGGTGTGGGTTGTGTGTGCCTTCCTGTTATATTTGAGCCTCGATTGCCTTTGGCACATCAGTAGGTGGGATTGTTCCTCAGGCTGAGTGGCTGTGGGGTTTGGCCACATCCACAGCTTATGGGCTTCCATGCTGGGGAGCTTGCCACATGGAACAGGACTCACCCCAGTGGGCTCTGGTGCGTATTGAGACAGCCCTTTGGGTGTGCCACTTGTGGGGCTAATTGGGCAGTGTTCTGCTGTGATCTGAAGCCAACCTCCAAGTATGTTGGTTCTTGGGCCTCTTGGGAGGGGTTTCAGCGCAGGCACAGGTCAGCCACTGCCTGTGACCAGTCAGGGACTGATCAGGGACTACCTGGTAGGAGCTACAAAGTGATCCACAGTTGGTCACTGCCTTTGCTGGACCTGGAGGCACATGGCAGTGACCACACTGTGAACTGAGGACAGCTGCCACCAGTGCTGGGTCTGGGGTAGCTCTGCAAAAAGCCAGGACACACTGAGGCCTGCTTCCGGTTGCTGACTTCCTTAAGGTTCAGCCTCAGATAAAGCCTCTGACAGTACCGAGCTGGGTGTGGTGGGGTCTCAGTGAGTCAGCAGGGTGGAGCTGCAGAGTTCACCAGGCCAATCAGATTCAGATTTGGTCTTAAGCATGGGGGTGGACTCAACACAGAAAAGATGGTGCCCGCCTGCAGGCTGTCTGGGAGGAAGAAAGAAATGGAAATTGCTGACTGTCCTCCAGGCCACTTCCTGTGGTCACACATCTCAGTCTGCCCCTCATATGCCTTTGATGCTCCCCGAGTCACTGTCCCTCTGCTGGAGCCCAGAGTGAGAGTCTGTGCGCAGGCCTTTTGGAGAATGTCTGGGTTTCCCACAGCCTTTATGTCCCACCTGGATGGTCGGAATCCCCACTGTTTTTCACAAGGTGTTGTGGGGGCTGCTTTCCCAGCACCAGTACTCTGGGCTGGGGAGCCTGGTGTGAGGTTAGTGTCCCTTGCTCCTCCATGTGGAACCACCATGGTTGAGATAGCCCTCACAATTTTCATCCACCAAACGGATGTTTGGAGACAGGCTGTTTCGCATCTCTACCCATCCTACCAAACTTGATGTGGGTTCCTCTTTATATCCTTAGTTATAAAACTTCAGTTCAACTAGACTCCAGATGTTCTCCAGGTTGATTTTTCTATAATTTAGTTGCAATATTAATGAGTTCATGGAAAGAAGCAGGCACAGTGTCTCTGTACTCCACCACCTTGGATCTGTCAAAAATATTTTTGATAGTGACCTACACTGCAAAATGGATTTTTCATCATAACCTAGTATACACACACTCATACACACATTATCATAAAAGTTTCAAAATAATACCCTTACTTATATATGATATTCTCTGATATTTTATTTTCTCTTCCTTTCTATTTAGTGAAAAAGAAAATTCTTGATTTCAATAGCTACTAAGGGGTTGCCACTTACAGTTTGAAACACACTGAATTAGGACTCTCAGGTTGCAGGTAAGAAAACTCACAAGAGCCAGTAAAAAAACACATGTTTATCTACGGTGCTAGAGAGGTTGGTGAATTGGTTTGGGGGAGCTTGACTGAGAGGGGTCAGGAGGGAGACTTCTGGGATGCTGGAAATATTCTACATCATGAATTAGACATTTATCCACACATATAGACAGGTGTATGTAAAACTATGTAAAAATTAATTGCTCTATACACTTACTGTGTGTGTACTTTATTATAATGCCACAGTGATGTGTCCTGGAATGCAAGGACAAGAATGTATGTGGGTCTTAGGATGGGACTAGAATGAGGGCAGCAATCTAGTCTGAATACTAAGAGTAAAAGTTGTGAATCCAGGAAGATTTGAAACTTTGTTCTGTTACTTAATAGCTGGGTGACTTTGAGCAAGCAACTTACCTTTTTTGAACCTCACTTTCCTCCTTTTTACAATGGGGATAATACGAGTTGTGACAATTAAATTCGTGAACTTGTTGCAACGAAGTTACTAACCCTTTTTGATATCAGAGGGATTATTCATTATGAATTTGTACCACTGGATACACAGTTAACGAAGGTTACTATTTGGAAGTACTGAAAAGGCTGCGTGAAAAAGTTAGATGACCTGAACTCTTCGCCAACAACTCATGGCTCTTGCATCACAACAATGCACCAGCTCACAAGGCACTGTCTGTGAGGGAGTTTTTAGCCAGTAAACAAATAACTGTATTAGGACACCCTCCATGCTCACCTGATCTGGCCTCCAATGACTTCTTTCTTTACCTGAAGATAAAGGGAATATCGAAAGGAAGACATTTTGATGTCAGTGAGGACATCAAGGGTAATACGACAACAGTTCTGATGGCCATTCCAGAAAAAGAGTTCCAAAATTGCTTTGAAGGGTGGACTAGGTGCTGGCATCTGTGCATAGCTTCCCAGGGTACTTCGAAGGTGACCATAGTGATATTCAGTAATGAGGTATGAAGCACTTTTTCTAGGATGAGTTCGTGAACTAATTGTTCGACCTTGTAATATATACATTAAGATGATACAATGAACTAATTATAAAGCTCCAGCACCTTGTACATTGTCAGTACCAAATAAATGGGAATGGCATAAACTATTAGTACTTCCTCCCTCTGTTTCTCTTAAATATTTTGAACCCTGCAGATCAGTTTTCTTGGCTTTTCTGATCCACAGAGTGAACAATAACACTCTTTAGCTCATAGTTCACATGGCACAATTCTAGTCACACATTGAGACTATGTGTTTCTCACTCCAAAATCCAAATTCCTGAGAGAAAAAGTCCGCTTGATTCACTTTGGGTTATCCTAGTTCAATCATCCATGGTGGGGAGGGAAGACGGGGACAAGATGGAGCCCTGCAATCTAAACATGGGGGCTGTTATGGGCTGAATTGTGTCCCTCTTCAAAAAGATATGTTGAAATTCTAACTCCCAGTACCTCAGAATATGACCTTATTAGGAGACAGGGTCTTGACAGAGGTAATCAAGTTAAAATGATTTCAATAGAGTGGCCCTAATCCAACAGGATTGGTGTCTTCATAAAAAGGGGAAATTGGGCTACAGAGATAGATACACATAGAGGGAAGATGATGTAAAGACACACAGGGAGCATGTAAAAACAGAGGATTGGGGTGATGCATCTACAAGCCAAGGAACACCAAAGATTGCCAGCAAACCACCAGAAGCTAGCAAGAAACAAGGAAAGATTTCCCTACAGGTTTCAGAGGGAGCATGACCCTGATGACACCTTTATTTTGGACTTTTTAGTCTGCAGAACTGTGAGACAATACATTTCTGTTGTTTTAAGTCACTTAGTTTGTGGTACTTTGTTACAGCAGTCATTGGAAACCCATGCAAGTCCCATCCTGTATATGGACAGGAGTGGTGCCCAGAGAAGGAAAGGGATGGCTTCACCAAAAATTGACCATTTTCTTCTGGATCCTCTGCAGTCACTCTCTATGTAGAACTTGCCCGTTGGGCTTGGTGACATAGCATCCCCAGCAAGTAGTCCTCAAGTAGATTCAATAGAATGCTGCTGCTCCCAGAATTCCATGGCCACTTGGAATCTAGTGCCAAGTGTTGATTTAGTACATCCATCTTCTCCCTTCTTCCATAGGCTTGGGAATTGCAGACAAGGGAGTGTGGGTGTATGTGAGACACCAAGTTGAGGGTCAGGATTTGGAAGTGAAACACCAACATTTCAAATACAAACTTGCCTCCAATAGACCTACTTTTACATAAGGTTGGCCTTGTGTTTTTGGTTTCCAATTCCCAAGTAAGCATACCCTTATGAAATAATCATCAACAAATATTTATAGTATGCCAACAACTATTTACAAGACTCTGTATTATGCACAGTGAAGACTTGTACTGTTACTGATGGACATAAAAGAAGAACTGAATGTTTGGAGAGACACACCATGTTCAGAAATGGGAAGACAATATTATAAAGACATCAGTTGGGGCATATAGACCTCATAGTTGTGAGATAATAGAATATATCTATATCTGCCCCCGGTTCCTGGCACAAAGCTCTTGAAACGCTTCTAATTTTGGGGGTGATAAGAGTGTCTTTTGTTCTAATGAGATGACTCTTGGTGGATTCCTGGATGAGGGCTGGTCACCAGAAAGACCAAGCCATGATTAGAAGCTTTGAATTTTCAGCCCTGCCCCCTATTCTCTTGAGAAAGGAGAGAGGCTGAAAATGGAATGAATGATCTATCATGCTTATGTGGTGAAACTTCTGTAAAATCCCAAAAGTATGGGGTTCAGAAAGCTTCTAGGTTAGTGAACATCTGCAGGTGCAGGGAGAGTGGCACACCTGGAGACAGCATGAAAGCTCCACACCCCTTGCCACGTACCTTGCCCTATATATATCTTCCATCTGGATGTTCATCTGTATCCTTATGATATCCTTTAATAAACTTGTAAATGTATTTCTCTGAGTTCTATGAGCCACTCTAGCAAATTAATTGAACCTGAGGAGAGGGTCATGGGAACCTCTAATTTGTAGTTTACTGGTCAGAACCACAAGTGGCAACCTGAACTTGCGATGAGAATCTGAAGTTGGGCGACAGTCTCGTGAGACTGAACCCTTAACCTGTGCACTCTGACAATATCAGACAGTGTCAGAATTGAGTTTAATTCTCAGTCACTCTGCTGGTGTCTGAGAGTTGTTCGTTGGTGTGGGGAGGGCCCCCTCCCCCAATGGGAACTGTGTCCAGAACCTAAATAATAGTTAATGAGGGCTTAAAAAATATGTAGGGGTCAGCCTAGTGGCTCAGTTGGTTAAGAGCGTGAGCTCTGAGCAACAGGGCCACTGGTTTGATTCCCACATGGGCCAGTAAGCTGCGTCCGAGCTGAGTTGCAGCTGAGCTGGTGCGAGTGGTGATCTTAGCAGCAAGGTTGTTGATTTGACACCTGTGTGGGATGATGGGCTGTGCCCCCCCCCGGGCAACTAAGATTGAACACGGCACCTTGAGCTGAGCAGCTGTGAGCTGCTGACGGGTGGCCGCATGACTCAGTGTGCAACAAGGTTGCCGGTTCAACACTCCCACATGGGATGGTAGGCTACGTCCCCCCCTCAACTAGATTGAAACTGGACTTAGAGCTGAGGTTGCGCGCTCCACAACTAAGATTGAAGGACAACAACTTGACTTGGGGCAGATGGGTCCTGGAACAACACAATGTTCCCCTTCTCTAATCCCCCCCAAAAAAAAATCTTTAAAAAAATGTAAAAAAAAACGTGGTGTCAGAATACAAATACTGTTTTGCAATATTTTTTATTTTAAAAAAAATATATATATTTGAGTTCACTCTATGTCAGTGAACGTATATAGAGAAAGTGCTTTAGAAGGGCGTATGTCAAACAGTGATTACCTCTAGGGAAGAGATTAGGTTTAGAGATGGCTGATGAAAGGGAACTTTATTTTCCTTTTGCTTTGTTTTCTTTTTTATAAGAATGAATTCGTGTATTATTTGTACAATTAAAAGTAAATTTATATTTTAAGACTTGAACTCTAAAAGACTGATTTATTCCATGTTCCCACTCTGTTGTCCATATGTCTTCTGCATCTGCTTTCATTCAATTCATTTTTTTCACACAGTTATCATTTTTTTAAAGGTTTTATTGGGGAATTGGGGAGAGGGGAACAGCGTTGGGGAATCGGGGAAGGGGAACAGACAACTTGCTGTCCTTTTGTTCTTCGGTCTAGTTGTGGAGGACATCGCTTCACTGCCCCATGTTGGTATTATAATTGTGCTCTTCCTAGGTGAGGCAGTCGCTCACCCACCATTCGATGGTCGCTCACGGCGGCTCTTGGCAGCTCATGCTGTCTGCCGGCTGCACACGGAAGCTTATGGCAGCCCACTGCAACAGGGGCTGCAGCCTATGCCATCGCCGGGGATTCATGGTAGCCCAGCTCCAGGTCGAGCTGTTGTTCACCATCTTAGCCCACCCAGTGCTATCAAGTCTGAGGGCCTCACTCAGCTTATTCAAATGCTGGGCCACTTGTCAGGTGTATGTCTGAATCCCCACACCAGTAGTGTAACATGGAGAGAGGCAATGCCCCTACTAGGACTCTGCAACTAGGAACCTTAGGAGGAAGTGTCATCACACTTTTAGTAATTGTTGATTTTTACTAAAGATTCTATCATAAACATCTTAATCATGTCAATAAATACAATTTACATGATCATTTGGATGAATGCAACCATGATTTATTTAACTAATATTGTTGAACATTTAGCTTGTTTTCAACCTTCTATTACAAACAGTGCTTCAATAAACATCCCCCGGTGAATGCCATTATGCACATGAATAATCATTTTCTTGGAATAACTTTTCATAGGAAGAATGGTGGTGTCCAACAGTGTGAATATTTGAAGGTCCAATTACCCTCCACGAAGGACAGAACAATCTACACAGCCAGTAGGCAAGTATGAGAGTGTTAGTTTCCTCAACCCTTGCCTATACTAGATATTTTCAATCTTTTTAACTTTTGCCAATGTATGGGCACAATAGAGTAGATCATTGTTGATTTCATTAGCATTTAAAATTGTTTTTGAGGTTTATTCATTTATTTAACAAATATAATCACAATCTATTATGCCAAACACTGTATTAGGCACCAGAGACACAAGGTGTGATAAAAAAAATACTGTGAATGTTTAAATAAAAAAAATTACAGGGCCAATCGGGTGGCTCAGTTGGTTGGAGCGCGAGCCGGTTCGATTCCCACATGAGTCAAAGAGCTGTGCCTAAGCTGAGCTGCCGATGGGCGGCTGATGGGTGGTTGGATGGCTCAGTTGGTTAGAGTGAGTGGTCTTAACAAAAAGGTTGCAGATGGGGGCTGGCTGAGTGGCTCAGTGGGTTAAGACCACAAGCTCTGAGCAACAGGATCACCGGTTCAATTCCCACATGGGCCAATGAGCTGCGCCCAAGCTGAGCTGCCACTGAGCTGCCAACAGGTGGCAGAATAGCTCAGCTGGTGAGAGCACGTGCTTCTAACAATAAGGTTGCCAGTTCAACTCCCGTGGGCTACGCCCACCCACAACTAAGATTGAACATGGCACCTTGAGCTGAGTGGCCGCGAGCTGCTGACAGGGGGCTGGATGGCAACTGGACTTGGAGCTGAGCTAGTTGCACCCTCCACAACTAAGATTGAAGGACAACAACTTGACTTGGAGCTGATGGATCCTGGAAAAACACAATGTTCCCCTCCCCAGTTCCCCAACGCTGTTTCCTTCCCCAATTCCCCAATAAAATCTTTAAAAAATATTACAGTAAAAGACACATTGCCATTAATCCCCCTCAGAATACTCCCTCACTTCAAACACACTTATCCCATCGTTCTTGCTATTTTCTGAAGCAGTTCTGGAAGTCTTCTTTCATGAGTGTTTTTACTTGGTTTTTTTTTTAGGATTCTGTGATTTTTTTCTCTCCCCTCCCCCCTCCACCCATCTCCAAGTCAAGCCATTGTTCTCAGTCTAGTTGTGGAGGACGCCGCTCACTGGCCTCATGTTGGTATTATGATCATTTCGCTCTACCTGGCTGAGGCAATCAGTTGCTGGCCATCAGCCTGCCACTCACGGTGGCTCACGGCAGCTCTCTCTGGCTGCTGGCCACTCACATTGGCTGCTGGCCACTCACGGCAGCCCACAGCAACCAATGGCAGCCCAGCTCCTGTTTGAGGCATTGTTCACAATCTTAGCTGTAGAGGGTGTAGCTTATTGGCCCAGGTGGGAATCGAACTGGCAATCCTGTTGTTCAGAGCTCGTGCTCTAACCAACTGAGCTATCCAGCCACCCCGTGAGTGTCTTTACTTCATCCTCCATCGTGACACTGCCCCATGTCACACATCACTTCTGGTATGGTAATTTGTCAAATAAAAACATTACGAGGTGTCCTCATCCACCTTATTCACTGGATCTGGCACTGTGTGACTTCTAGCTCTTCCCCAAAGTTTCAAAGACCATGAAAAGTAAGCATTTTGAATCGATTCAGGACATCGAGGCAGCCACAAAAACATAACTAATGACACTCACCAAAAAGGACTTCCAGAACTGCTTCAGAAAGTACAAGAATGATGGGATAAGTGTGTTTGAAGAGAGGGGGAGTATTTTGAGGGGGGATTAATGGCAATGCATCTTTTGTTGTAATAATTTTTAAATTTAAATATTCACCATATTTTGTGATCACACCTTGTATAATGGTGAAAAAAACAAGCACAGATGTTAATGTCATGGAGCTTACAATCTAATGAGACAAGCATTAATCGAATAATACCTCAAATAAGGATAAAATTACATCTGTGAAAAGGGTAATGAAGGAGAAGTACAAAGAGCTCTGAGAGCATAAATTAGGGGACTTGGGTCATTAGGGAAGGCTTTCCTGAGGAAGTGATGATTAAGCTGGTAACTGAAGGGAGAGCTGAAGTCACCAGGGGAAACAGGGAAGGAAACATTCCATAGAGGTAACAACAGGTGCAAAGACCCAGCGGTAGAAGGGAGCATGGTGAGGCACATAAAAATAGTCCAGTGGGCTCGGAGCACAAAAAGTGAAGGACAGGTCAGAGAGACAAGCAAAGGCCAGGACATTCCAGCTGGACAAGTGGGTTAAGGATTTTGGTTTTTATCCTTAAGTGAAAAGGGAAATCTTTGAAGAGTTTAAAGCAGGAGGATTACATAATCATATTTACAGTGTGAAAAGATCACTTTGGCTCCAGTGTAGAGAACAGATTGTCAGAGAACATGAATGGATGCAGGTAGACCATCCAAGAAGGCAGTAATTGAGATGAGTGATGGTGTTGGTGGCTTTGAGCAGTATGATAGTTTTGTAGATGGAGAGCAATGCATAGATACAAACTCTGGTAGTATCAGCACAGATACTATAGAACCAAGAATGAAGCCAAAAATGAATCATCACCAAGTCCTGGCATATCTCCATCCAGAATATCTTTTGTATTTATTCCATAAACCCCTTTCCAGCTCAGGTTTCATCCATTCCTGCCCAAACCCTGTACCAGTCACTCTATGGCTTCCAGTCTTGCTGCCCCCAGTTTCTTTTTTTTTTTTTTTAAAGATTTTTATTGGAGAATTGGGGGAAGGGGAACAGATAAGTTGCTGTCCTTTTGTTCTTCAGTCTAGTTGTGGAGTATGTTGCTTCACTGGCCCAAGTTGGCACCATCATTGCGCTCTTCCCGGGCGAGGCAGATCAGTTGCCGGCTTCTGGATGGCCGCTCACGGCGGCTGCTGGCCGCTCACGGCGGCTGCTGGCTGCTCACACTGGCTGCTGACTACACACGGTAGCCCATGGCAACCCACTGCAGCAGGGGCTGCAGCCTACCGGTGACTCATGGCAGCTCAGCTCCAGGTTGAGCTGTTGTTCAGTAGGTGTAGTTCAGTGTCACTGGCCCTCATATGTGGGATTCAAACCGGGGCCCTCTGGCGTCCCAAGCCAGCTCTTAACCAACGCGCCACTCGACTGGCCCTAGGCTATTTTTTAAAAGTTCAATTGGGCCGGCCAAGTGGTTCGTTGTGTAAGAGTTGGCTTGGGACGCCAGCTCTGAGCAGCAGAGCCCCGGTTCAGATCCCACATTAGGGCCAGTGACGCTGCGTCCTCTATAGCTAAGATGGTGAACAACAGCTCGACCAGGAGCTGGGCTGCCGTGAGTCGCTGGTGACAGCATAGGCTGCAGTGGGCTGCCGTAAGCTACCATGAGTGGCTGGCAGCCAGTGTGAGTGGCTGTCCAATGGCCAGCAACTGATCTGCCTCATCCAGGAAAAGCACAATGATCACAATGCCAACATGGGCCAGTGAAGTGACGTCCTCCGCAACTAGACTGAAGAACAAAAGGATAGTAACTAATCTGTTCCCCTTCCCCGATTCCCCATCGTGGTTCCCTCCCCGAATTCCCCCTCCAAAAAAAAATCTTAAAAAAAAGAAAGAAAATATGTGCTAAAGTCAAAGGTTACAATTTTATCTTAATTACTTCTGTCAACAAAAATTCCCAAGAAGGTGGGGAGAAGGAGAAACTTTATTCAGGTGAACAGTTTGCAAACCAGGGAAACACACCATGGGTGGAAACCGAAAGTACATTCCATCAAGACAAAGGGGAGACTACCTTTTATAAAGAAAACTCCTGAAAGATGGTGGAGTAGGTAAATGTTGTGCTTACCTCCTCTCATGACCACATCAAAATTACAACTAAACTACAGCATAACCATCACTGAGAATCACCTGAAGTCTAGCTGAACTGAAGCACTACAACTAAGTACATATAAAAGAAGCTGCCTCAAGACTGGTAGTTGGGGCAGAGACATGGAACAGGCTGGTCCCACACCTACATGGGAATCTTTAAAAATTGGGAGGATATCTTAGCTGCAGAGATCACCCTGAGGAGTGAGGAGTCCCAGCCCTACACCAGGCTCCCCAATCCAGGGTGCGGGGAAGAGAAGTCCCCACAACTTCTGGCTGTGAAAACCAGTAGAGATTGTGGTTGAGTGAGATGGAGGTTGGCTGGAATCCCAGGCATTCCTCTTAAAGGGCCTGCACACAGTCTTACTCACTGATGAACTCACTCGCTCTGAGCTCCAGTGCTGGGGCATCAGCTCGAAAAGCACCAGGGAGGGAGGAACCGAATTGTCTGGCTGCAGGGTGAGGGCTGGATGCAGCTTTCTCCTGGACAGAAGTGCTGGCAGAAACCATTATTTCTTTGTTGAGCCCTCCCCACCCTTGGCGTGCAGATGCAGGCAGCTGCCATATCTGAGTCTCCATCAACCAGGCTAACACCATTCGTCTGCCCTACCTTGATGAGTCCCTGAGACCCTGGCCCACCCAACTTGCAAGCCCACCCAAGCCACTTCCAGTTGCTTTTCCATACAAATGGCCTGCCGTGGCTCATGCTTCAGACTTTCCTAAACTCTTTCAAAGGTTCACAAACTCAAAAAAGCAGCATCTGGTCTCAGCATGTCCTGTATCTGTTACTGAGCAGCCTTGGTTCACGGCTTTGCCTCTCCCAGGCATCTCCAAGCCCAGCGCAGATGGCTGCCATCATCTGCTAATTGCTTTGTGATTCATGCCTGGTGATCCAGGCAGGGCTCAGGCTATCGCTGAATTTGGCCTGTGGCAGGGTCCCTCCTAGGAGGCCCCTGGGCTGGTGTATCTGGTGGCCGGCATTAGACCAGCCAGAGCACCATCAGCCACCTCCACAGATGACATACCCAAAGGGGAGACTGGGAAGGCACCAGAGCCCTGCTAAAGTGAATCCTGCTCCATACGATCATTCCCTATACAACAGCTCCTCCACTGTAGACATGGCCAGTCTTCACAATCAATCAGTGCTCCCATTGATGTCCAAAGAGCAACCAGGCTCAACTACAATAGGAGGGTACACACAACCCACACAAGGGACACACCTGGAGTACTTGGCTCAGGTGATGAGGGAGAGGGCACCACTGGGCTCCCTTGGACACCTACTACATAAGGCTACTCTACTAAAACTGGGAAACATAGCAGCCCTACTTAATACATAGAAACAAACACAGTGAGGCATCCAAAATGGGGAGACAAAGAAACATGTCCTAAATAAATGAACAGAATAAAGCTCCAGAAAAAGAACTAAAATGGAGACAAACAATCTACCAGATATAGAGTTCAAAGCACTGGTTATAAAGATGCTCAATGAACTTAGAGGAAGAGTAGATGAACTCAGTAAGAACTTTAACAAAGAGATAGGAAATATAAAAATAGAGATAGAAAACATAAAAATGAACCAGTCAGAAATGAAGAATACAATAACTAAATAAAGACTATATTGAATGAGGCAGAGGATAGAATCAGCAATTTAGAAGTTAAGGAGGCATAAAACACCAAATCAGAACAGCAAAAAGAAAAAAGAATCCAAAATATAAGGACAGTTTAAGGGAATTCTGGGATAACATCAAGTACACTAACATCCATATCATTGGAGTACCAGAAGGAGAAGAGAGAGCGTAAGGAATTGAAAACCTATTTGAAGAAATAATGACAGAAAAGTTCCCTAACCTGATGAAGAAAATAGAAATACAAGCACAGGAAGCGTAGAGAGTTGCAAACAAGAGGAATCCAAAGAGGTCCACACTAAGACACATCTGAATTAAAATGTCAAAGGTCAAAGACAAAGAGAGAATCTTAAAAGTGCAAGACAAAAGCAATTAGTTACCGAAAAGGGACCCCCCCATAAGACTGTCAGCTGATTTCTTAAAAGAAACTTTGCAGTCCAGAAGGGATTGGCATGAAATAGTCAATGCAATGAAAAGTTAGGACCTCCAACCAAGGGTACTCTACCCAGCAAGGCTATCATTTAAAATTGAAAGAATGATAAAAGAGCTTCCCAGACAAAAAAAAGCTAAAGGAGTTAAACACCAACAATCTAGTATTACAAGGAATGTTAGAGGGACTTCTTTAAGAAGAAAAAGAAGGGAAAAAATAAAAAATATGAACAATAAAATGGCAATAAATATATCTATCAATAATTATCTTCAATGTAAATGGATTAAATGCTTTGATAAAAAACATAGGGTGGCTGAATGGATAAGGAAACAAGACCCTTGCACATGCTGTCTATAAGAGACCCACTTCAGGTCGAAAGACACACACAGACTGAAAGTAAAGGGATGGAAAATGATATTTCATAAGAATGGAAATGAAAAAAAAAGCTGGAGTAGCAATACTTGTACCAGATCAAATAGACTTTAAAACAAAGGCTATAACAAGAGACAAAGAAAGACCCAGTAATCCCACTTCTGGGTATTTATTCGAAGAAACACAAAACACTACTTCAAAGGGACGTATGCATCCATATATTCATTGCAGCATTATTTACAATAGCCAAGATATGGAGGCAACCTGTGTGTCCAACAAAATGGGTGAATGGATAAAGAAGAGGTGGTACATATGTACAATGGAATATTCCTCAACCACAAAAAAAAGTGAAATCTTCCCATTTGCAACAACATGTATATACTTAGAGGATATTGTGTTGAGTGGAGTAAGTCAGACAGAGAAAGACAAATGCCATATAATTTCACTTATACGAGGTCAGACAATTAAGTTTGTGAACTCATCCTAGAAAATGTGCTACGTACCTCATTGCTGAATATCATTATGGTCACCTTCGAAGTACTCCCCTTGGGAAGGTATGTACCGATGCCAGTGCCTAGTCCACCCTTCAAAGCAATTTTGGAACTCTTTCTGGAATGGCCATCAGAGATGCTATCATATTACCATTGATGTCCTGAATGTCATCAAAATGTCTTCCTTTCAATATTTCCTTTATCTTCGGGTAAAGAAAGAAGTCACTGGGAGCCAGATCAAGTGAGTAGAGAGGGTGTTCCAATACAGTTATTTGTTTACTGGCTAAAAACTCCCTCATAGACAGTGCGTGTGGGCTGGTGCATTGTCGTGATGCAAGAGCCATGAATTGGAGAGAAGTTCAGGTCATCTAACTTTTTCATGCAGCCTTTTCAGCACTTCCAAATAGTAAACTTGGTTAAGTGTTTGTTCAGTTGGTACAAATTCATAATGAATAATCCCTCTGATATAAAAAAAGCTAGCAACATCTTTGCAACAAGTTCATGAACTTAATTATTAAACCTTGTATTACCAGCCACCAAGAGAACTCCCAAGATGGTCGTACATTGGTGAATTTACTAAGATCAATAGTCTGTTCTTCACCTTTTCGATTTAAAACACCTCAGGCTCAGGAAAGCTAATTCATGATAGCCAAATTCACATTAATCAAAGTGGAGTGCTAATTTACTAATATACAAAGAAATACAGATTACCAAGGAAAGAATCATAAAGGGAAATACTGATATTTTAAACTCCTTTACACAAAATTTCACCATAAAAAATGATAAAGGGTTAATATTCTTACTATATAAAAAATTCATATGAATTAACAAGGAAAAAAGTGTTTCAATATAAAAGTGGGCAAAGGATATGTACAGGAAATTCATGAATTAAAAAATACAGTTGGCTGATAACTGAACATTTCAATCATTTTTTCTCCTGTCATTGGTATGCTGGAACCTACATGAAACCTTATATTGATAGATTTGAAATTATTAATTGTGAAAATTATTACACCACGGAAATGAGCAGATGTTGCAAATCAGGGGTTTTGGGTGGTTTTTTTTTGTTGTTGTTGTTCTTGGAGAGCCAGTTGTTAAACCTTTACCAGCACACTACTGTGTACATTCAATCACTCTCTCTCACCTGGAAATTTTCCAACTGCATTTAAACATTCTCAAGTCTTCTTTGCCTTAGTTAAAGAAACCCCGACTCTTACATCCTTCTCCAGCTACCACACCATCTCTGTTTTCCTTCACAGCCAAACTTGTTCAAAGAAGTGACTATACTTGCTGTATTCATGTACTCATTTCCTAATCGTCCTTCAACGCACTTAAGCCGTTTTTTTTGCCACACCACTCCCCTGAAACAGCTTTTGCTGAACTCAATGACCTCTGTGACCTCAAATTCTGTGGACAGTTTTCCCTTACCTTCCTTGGCCTCTTGGCAGTATTCAATTCTGCTGATCGCTACCTCCTTGAAGTCCTCTTGCCTTTGGGCTTCATAATCCTGGATTTCCTCCAACCTCTGTAGCCTCTCCTCAGGTTCTTCTTCCCACCTCTAAATGTTGGCATTTTCCAGGAATTAGTCTTGAGTTCTAGTCACTTCTCTACTCTCTCCCTAGGTAATTTCATTCATTCCCATGGCTTTAAATATTACCTATACACCAATGACTTCTAGATTTGGATCTCCAGCCCTGTCCTCTCCTCTGAGCTCCAATTGCTTACTTGACATCTTCCCAATAAATGACTCAAAAGCATCTCAAACTGAACATTTCCCAAATTGGAGCCAAAACCTTTTTCTCCCTTCTCAAGCCAGAGGTTCTCTAGTGTTCCCCATCGCAATAAAATGTACCACCATATAAGCCAGAAATTTGGGACTCAGCTTTGGCATCTCTGTCCTCCTCATCTCTCATATCTCCAAGTCTGGGTTGTCTTTATTTTTTAAATTTATCTCCCAAATAAGTTCTCTCCATCCCCACTTCTACCACCCTGGTACAAGCCTCTTTGATCTTTCAGCTGGACTACTGCAATAGCCTCTTAATTGGTCTTCTTGCCTCCATTTTCTTCCCTTCAATACACTCTCCATACCGAAGCCATAGGAACTTTTCAAAACATGAGTCTGATCGGGCCGGCCGAGTGGCGCGATGGTTAAGAACTCGCTTGGGATGCCAGAGGGCCCCGGTTCGGATCCCACATATGAGGGCCAGTGACACTGCCCTCCACAGCCGAGATGCTGAACAACAGCTCAACCTGGAGCTGGGCTGCCATGAGTCACTGGCGACAGTGTAGGCTGCAGCCCCTATGGCAGTGGGCTGCCATGGGCTACCGTGTGTAGCCAGCAGCCAGCGTGAGCGGCCAGCAGCCAGCGTGAGCGGCCAGCAGTCGCCGTGAGCGGCCATCCAGAGGCCGGCGACTGATCTGCCTCGTCCGGGAAGAGCGCAATGATGGTGCCAACTTGGGCCAGTGAAGGAACGTCCTCCACAACTAGACTGAAGAACAAAACGACAGCAAATTGTCTGTTCCCCTTCCCCCAATTCCCCAGCGCTGTTCCCACCCCCCAATTCCCCAATAAAAATCTTTAAAAACAAAACAAAACAAAAAACCATGAGTCTGATCATGTCACACTCCTGTCTTATATCCCTCTGTGGCTTCCCATTGCTTAAAAAAAACCCAGAAAACTTCTAACAGTGGCTCAGGGCCCTAAATTATCTGGCTGTATGCCCATGTCTCCAGCTTCATTTCATACCACTCCAGTCTCTCTGTACTCCAGGCACACTAACTTTCTTACTGTTTCTTGAACAGAGCTTTCACACATGCCCTTTCCTTTGCCTGGAATGTTCTTTCCCCTTTATCTTCCCTTCACCTTGCTGACTCCTATTGAATCTTCAGATCTCAATTTAAACATCACTTCCTCCATGAAGCCTCCTATACTGACATGCTAGACCGAGTCAAGTCTTCACCATCACCACCTGCCATTATAGGTTCTCAGGGCATGATAAATAGCTCCCTAGTTGCCTTTATTAGTTATATTTTTGCATTTCTGTGTGTGATTATGTGATTATTGTCTATCTTCCCTACTAGACCATAAGCTCCATGAGGGCAACGACTAAGTCTGTTTTGCTCACCATTGATCTCGAACACCTAGTCTAAGTCTTAGCACACAGTCGGCACACAATTAATACTTGTGGAATTAGTAAATCACGTAGTGATCCTTGTGTATAAGAAATACACAAAAGTAGGCCAGCGTATGGCTTCCAGGAAGCTAAGAATCATATTTAAAGCTTAATCACAGCAATTATATCAACCCACCAGAAATAGCATATTTGAATTCTCTTTTGATCCTGATAGTCTATTTTTCGTCTATTGACCCATAAAATCTGTTTTGTAATAAGATCTGGTGTGTGTTTGTGTGTGTGTGTGCTCATATGCACATGTGTATGGGTACAAAGATAAATCATTTTGTATTTTGCAGGGTTGAAAGATCGATACAAACGAAGACCTCATCTTAATCAATGACTAATCGTGCTAATGGTGAAGCCAGTATCTCACCAAGGTGTCATTTCCATCTTTTCTCCATCTGTGTCATATTTCAATCCTTTCACAGGGCTGTGGTTCACCTGTGGATGACTGTAGGTCACTGGGTAGAGACCTAGTTTCTCTAGATTCTGTACCATGTTTACGGGCTGTTGATTAATGTCCTTCAACTCACAGAACTTACTGTCTTTTTAAACCTATCTTTATCTTGTGAAATGTAACACACATCCAGAAGAGTTCCTAAGGCATAAAGATACAGGAAAAGTCAATATTTATAAAGCAAACACCCATGTGACCACCACCAGGTTAAGAAACAGAACATTGGTATTTGTTGTCTATACTGAATGTTGGATACTGCCTTACGACACATATGGTATTTACTACTTGACTTTTGGTGCATATATATCTAGTTTCCCCACTTAGTAAGTTCCTTGAGAATGGAAGCCATGTTGTATATTTATTTATACCTCCTACAGTGCCTAGTGCAGTGCCCTATGTATAGTAGGTGCACAATGCATTTTACATGATTATACATCTTATATTAACTTTGTGGCTCTGAGAAGACCTCTGAGGACTAATTTTGGCAAACAAGAATTGTTTGAGGAAATACAAAATTGTATCATTTATCTAAATCAGTGTGCACAAATCAAGGGATAAGGATAACCATCAAGTATATCATGATATGGGCAATTAGTCCAGCCTTCTCTTGATTTCTGGCTCTTGCCCAATGTATAAAGCCAGCCTAGGACTATCACAATAGCCTCCTAACTGGTCTCCAGTTTTGCCCTCATTCAATCAGTTCTTCATGTGATGACTCAAGTAATCTGTGTAAACAGATTTTGCTGTGTCATGCCACTGCTCAAAAACCATTCATGCAGTGGTTCTCTGGCTGTGATGCACCTCAGAATCACCTGGGAAGCTTGTTAAAACCCATACTTCTCCCATACAAAAGATTCTGATTCAGCAGTTCCGAGGTGGGGTCCAGGCCTCTGCTTCTATAAGGAGCACTACAGGTGATTCTGATTCTGTTGCAGCTGGTTCAAGTACCATCCATTAAGAAACGCGGCTTCAAAGGCTCTTTATTCCCAAAGATTCAAACTTCAGCATCCTTAGCATTGCACACAAGGCCCTTAATGATGGTCCCTTTTACTGTTGACTCTGTTTTCCCTCCATGCCACTCCACTCCCATGTCACTGTCACCATCATTTGTAGCCTGAACTGCTACAACAGTGTTCTGACTCCGGAGTCCTAAATGCTTTCATTGCTCTTTGGTCCAATCTTTTCCCCAAGCTGGAGCCAGAGTGACCTTTCAAAATTGCAAAAATGTTCATATCACTACCCTGCTCACAACACTTCAGTGGTTCCTGACCATCTAAAGAACAGTTTCTCCAACTGGTTCATGTGGTACAGCATCTGGATGTCATGGTGTTCTTTCCAGAATGCCATGAAATAATTGAGCTATTAAATCACACTATATGAAATAAAACACTTTTAAAAGAACACTTGTGCTAGCAGAAAATATGTCTGCATCATACATGTGTGCAATATAAAATTATAGCCATAAGCACAGATGTCCATGAAAAAATAAACTGTTGAATTAAGCATGATCAGTACTGGGATTGTCTGTTTAATATTCATTTGCTACTCATTCATTCATTTTGCTGCTTGCTAACAGATAAGCAGGAGCATCTGTTGAAATTTTAGGAAAATTTTATGGCTAAAATATTAAAATAGAGACATTTCTACCCATTAACTGATTTTTTTCCACTGTGAGCATCCATCCCATTTGCACCAGGCATGATTCCAGACTGAGCAGGCATTGTCCCTGGAGAACACGGCTTGAGCATCCCCACTCTGGGAGATAAAGTCTAAGCTCTTTGGCATGACCAATGAGACCCTTCCAGATCTGACCCCATCTTATCTTCTAGCCTCATTGAAGTCACTGTCCTTTCCTCTACCACTCCATCCGGCCAGCCAAGACATGGAATTCCCTAAATGTTCTCTGTCCTTTTTTTCTGTGATTTTACACATGCTGGTCTTCTACTGGCCCACATCCCACCCCGCTTGTTGGCCAGATACACTACTAGTCATTCTTCAAGATTCAGCCCAAATGACTCTTCTTCAAGGTGCCTTCCCTCACCTCCCTGGGGCCCTACCTCCCCAATATCTAGGTTCTCACTGATTATATCACTTATCACATTACTGGTTGTTCATGGAACTATCTGGCAACTGGCCTGGGAGGTCCCTCAGGTCATGGTAGGGGTTCTTGTCACCGATTTTTTGTGTGAGTCCTCTGGCACTTAGCACAGTGGGGGCTCAATGCACATTTGTGGAATGAATGAGTAAAATTGCAAAGGAGGCAAAGTTTATCTTTAGAACCTCACAGCTCCTACAGGGGTTTCCTCTTCACTTTTTGTGACACCTCTTCCCCAACCCTAGGCATTCCATACCCTCATGCTTCCCACTGTAGAAATCCACCAGGATCTGCGATTATTGCTACAGTCCGGGCTCTAAACTTTTCCCTCCATCGCCTCCCAAACCTTACCAGTCCTGTGCCCCATCCCCCACAGCTAGATTTCAGATAAAACAGTGGTTCTCAAACTTTAACATAAATTAGAATCCCCTGGAAGACTTGTTCAAATACAGATTGCTGGGTTCCAGTCCTGGAGGTTTTGATGAAGTAGGTCTAGGGTGGGACCTAAGAATTTGCATTTCTAATCACTTCCCAGGTGATGTTACTGCTGCTGATCCAAAGACCACATTTTTGAGAACCGCTGGAATAAACTAATATAAAAGCAAAAGCAGGGTCGGCGGAGTGGCGCGATGGTTCAGAGCTGGCTTGGGACGCCAGAAGGCCCCGGTTCGGATCCCACATATGAGGACCAGTGACACTGCCCTCCACAGCTAAGATGCTGAACAACAGCTCAACCTGGAGCTGGGCTTCTGTGAGTCGCCGGCAACGGCATAGGCTGCAGCCCCTGTGGCAGTGGGTTGCCATGGGCTACCGTATGTAGCCAGCAGCCAGCGTGAGCGGCCAGCAGCCACCGTGAGCGGCCGTCCAGAAGCCGGCGACTGATCTGCCTCACCCGGGAAGAGCGCAATGATGGTGCCAACTTGGGCCAGTGAAGCAACGTCCTCCACAACTAGACTGAAGAACAAAACGACAGCAACTTGTCTGTTCCCCTAATTCCCCAGCGCTGTTCCCATCCCCCCAATTCCCCAATAAAAATCTTTAAAAAAAAATAAAGAAGTAGCAAAAGCAGCAGATAACAGCGCACAAAGTAATCCTTACATCATCTTGACTCAGCCCCTTAACTGGGTTTGGGATTCTATCAGCACAGTCTGGACTTAGTTTATCCCACATCATGTTCCCTCTGCTTCACCTTACCCTCCTCCTCCCACTTTCTGATCTTTTCAGATTGTTTTCAGGACTTCTCTACTTTAGACCAACTCTACTATCCTTCTCTTTCTCCTTTCATAATGCCAAGGTTTCAGGACAAAGCCCTATCCTGAGCTCTTAGCTCCATTTCATTGCTTTCTCCCCCCTATCCAGTCCTAGTACCCCTACCCCAGCAGCCAGAGTGACCATCCTAAAGCTTGGCTCCAATTAAGGCCCACTTCTATCTAGCAGGGGTGTCCATTTCTCCTCCCCGGGGAGTCTGGTTCCACAAACAATATTAGCATGCAAATGACAGTCATCTGCTTGCTCTGGGAAGTCGCTGCTTGCTCCAACTTCCTTAGGACAGTGGAAACACTGAAAATACCACATTTACATGTTTCTGTTCATTTATTCACTCAACATACTTTGATTGAGCACCTGCCAGACACTGTGCTGGGCCCAAAGGACCCTGCCAGGACACATAGAACACGAACACATGTTCATGGCAGTCCCTGAGAGTCCACAACACCTCTTAATGAAGGGGATTTTTTTGGCTCCACTCATCAACAAGGACCGACATTCAAGGAAAACATGGACCATTTACACATGAGCCCTCTTGCCTCAGCCCTTCTTCTCTGCCCAGGACCAAAGACTGGGAGACACAAACCCAGTGAGTTTCCAGACTTCTTTGTTGAAATAAGCATGATAATCCATAACTCTCAGTTACTGGCCCACTGCATTGAGTGAGGTATGGTATGTGAAGCCCTGAACATAGCATGCTAAAACCTCTCTACACATACCTGTTAAGACAGGGGATTGTAATGGTGGCACTAAGCCTCCTCTTTTGCAGTTTGAATCTCTGGTATAATTTGATTTAACAAGTGTAATTTAGCTTGGGACTTTTTGAAAACTTTGTTTTCTTTGCCTCTTAGTGATTCAGCTTTCTATACATTTACTACGCAGTTTCAATATTTCTATTTACTTAGGCCCAGTGCTGGCCCTGTGACTTGGGAGAGGTTTTGCACCTGCATGGGGTCCACTCTCCTGGCTCCAACTTAAATCTACATAACATATGCAAAGGTTGCCATATCCAGCTTAACCGCACCTTCCCCCACCCCCAGGCCAAAGCAATTTACATCCCGGTTAGAAAATACAAAACTTGAGACCAACCAAAGACTTGACGCAGTAGTTTGCAGTACTTTCCAGCAGACTATGTCCAGCTGACCCTTCTCTTACTTTAATAAATCTCCCATATTTCTTTTTTTTAAAGATTTTATTGGGGAATTGTGGAAGGGGAACAGACAAGTTGCTGTCCTTTTGTTCTTCAGTCTAGTTGTGGAGGACGTTGCTTCACAGGCCCAAGTTTGCACCATCATTGCGCTCTTCCCCAGCGAGGCCAGATCAGTCGCCGGCCTCTGGACAGCCGCTCACAGCGGCTGCTGGCTACACACGGTAGCCCATGGCAACCCACTGCAGCAGGGGTTGCAGCCTACCTGTTGCCTGCTACTCACGGCAGCCCAGCTCCAGGTTGAGCTGTTGTTCAGCATCTTAGCTGTAGAGGGCAGTGTCACTGGCCCTCATATGTGGGATCCGAACCGGGGCCCTCTGGCGTCCCAAGCCAACTCTTAACCAACGTGCCACTTGGCCGGCCCAATCTTCTGTATTTCTATATGCTACCTGTTTTCATGAATTCTTTCACTGCCCAAGAGTGAGCAGACAAAACAATACCGACACCTCCACTGACACCACACAATGACACATATAACAACACACACATTGACATGCACATACTGACACACACACCAACACACAATATTGTCATACACAGGTTTACATACATGCCGACATACACTGAAAATACACACCGATACACACATGGACACAGACACACACTGAAACACACACACTGGCAGACATGCACCAACAAATACAAACATAGGAGTAAACGCATGCCAATAACACAAACATTGAGACATACTGAAACACACAGACACACAGTGGACACGAACACTGACATACAAATGTACACCTACTCACACATCAACACCAACCCACACGCCACGGAAACTGGGAGGCCCAGGCACCAGGGGGGCTTGCAGACGCAGGAGCGGGTCTTGGCGGGGCCAAAGCGTTGTAGGAGACTTGAATTACACTCTTGGTTCCGCCCCCAAAGGTACAGCGTTTTGGAGGAGGAGGCCTCCTTGAGTTTCTGAGCGTCCCTAGGGACAGGCTGGCGGAGTAAGGCACATGGGCGTGGCCCCAAGGATTCCACTCTAAATCGCTGGTCAGCGCGGAGCGCTAAGGCAGGAGAGTAGTGCGCTAGAAGGCAGGCAGGACTCACCAGAGCCCTGTACTCCGTCCGCCCAGCTCCACAGGCCCTGCCCCCGCTCCGGGTATAAGCTCTCAGCTCTGGCTTCCAAATGCATGTTTCTCTTCCCGACACCACCCAAGCCCCATGTCCAGATCAGAGCTGGTGACCTCAGGCCCTTCCCCGTGCACCACGCCCCAGCCTTTGCCAGGAAAGATCTGTCTCTCTCCCAGACACTCAGCCTGGAAACTGCAGGTCACTTCTGACTCCCCGCCCCCATCCGGTCCCAGCCCAGACTTACAACAGTTCCTCATATACAGCCTCGTTGTGTCTTTCTTCTGTTACCCCTCTCCCTCGACAAACACACCCAAATCCTCTGTCCTCCAGTTCTTGACACGCTTAGTTTGTCGCTTCCTGTGTGCCAGGCCCCGAGCTAGGCACTTAGGGATGCATTGTGCGGAGTCCTTGTTCTCCAGGTGCACTCTGCACATAAGAAACTCCCCGCGAAACAGGGATGAGAAGCACTGTCCCAGCAGGTGGAATCAAGTGCCACAGAAACGCTTTATGTGGCCACTGCATTTCTGCCTTCTCTCCTTCTCCCCAGGTCTCAGGCCTCTGAGTTGGGTCCCTTCTCCCTGGTTCCGGTTTTTCGTCTTTCCTTCCTCCTGCCTCCCCGTCAACTATTCCCGCCTTGGGCCACTGTGGGGCCATCTCCCGCGCCCGCATCCCAGATCCCCTGCGGACTGGTCTTTTGCCCACAGGCCTGCCTCCTCCGCTTCCCCTGCGGTCCCGTGTGCCACTTCAGGGTTTGGGTCCCTCTTTGAGACCAGAGCACCTGCCCTTTTGAGGAGTGGATTGGAGTGTCCCGCACGCTCGGGCCTCAGGCGCGCCAAATCTGCCACCTTTTGCCAGTCCCAGGGAACCAAGCCAGGGGCCACTCCCGGGGGAGGGGAATGGGGCCGTCAAGGTTGGAGAAGTGGAGAGGTGTCGAGGGCAAGGAAGAGGACCCGCGGCGGCAGCTGACCAGGAGGAAAAGGAAAGTGGGTAGCCACAGTCACTGCCTCCGGAGGTTCTCCCCTCTGTGCACCGCTGGCTGCCTAGTCCCGGGCTCACCCAAGGTTAAGGCGCAATCAGGAGGCGGGACAGAGCCACCGGAGGCTGCTCCGGGTCACTTCCCACTATTCCGCTTGACAGAGCTGGGGGCCGTCACCCCCAAGCCCCTACTCTGACTTCCCCGAGGTCCTGGCTCGAGAGGGGGTGGGCGGTCTGAGCCTCAGCTCCTAACCTGAGCGTCTGGGGCTGGATGAGGAGAGGAAACGTGCGGCAGGTCTGTATTAAGTACCCAACAGTGGTGGCTCGGCGCCACGAAATTACAGCCTACTGCACCCGAGGCTTGGAAACCCGAGCCGAAGGGGAGCTTAGTCTCTGGACCGCTGGCCTCAGACTCGGGATGTCACAGCTCAGTTTCAGGGCCGCAGTGCGGCTCCCCTCACCGCTCCCTTTCTAAGACCCACCCTGGAGCGGCAGGTGCCGCAGCTGCTCTCTCGCTTCCCCCGCCTCAGTAGCACTCCGGGGCCATGGGGGTGTGGGGGAAGGTATGGTGGAGCAGCGAGACGCTAGAGGCGGATACTGGAATCCCAGCACCCTGATATCTCGGTGGAGAGGAAGAAGGGGTCCAGGGGGCGGCGAGGAGGGAAAGGAGGACTGCAGAGCTCAGCAGCCGAGCTGTCCGCAGGAGGTGGAGGAGCGGGGGCTCCCTTCCAGCCTTTGGGGGTCTGGGATGTAAGGCGAGAGCAGGGGGGTGTGACAATTCAGCAGAGGTCGGGACGTACCACGGAGCCCAGTGGCTGGGGGAGGCAGGACATGGTCATCGAGGGGAGCCCCCGCTCCCCCTTCGCAAAGGCTAAAGACAGAGGTTGCAAGGACAACTGGTAGGGGGCTGGTAGCGGAAAGCGGCGAGTTAAATCCGTCCCCTCCCCAGATCCCACTTCCGAGGGAGTGGGCGATAGAGGGGAGGTGGGGTTGGACCAGCTGCGAGGGGGCCCCTCCCTTGCACCTCCCCCCACCGGACTTGGTCGCGCCCGAAGTGTAACACTTTCTCTTTGTCGGAGGAGCTGTGCTGTTTTCTGTGCTGGAGCTACAGTTGCGGCGACGCCCGTGGCAGCCCTGGCCGACGCAGGAGAGATGGCAGCGACCGACATAGCTCGCCAGGTGGTGAGTGCAGGGGTTGGGTGCCAGAGCCGGGCCTGGGGACCTGGGGGCCTGGGCAGGGCCGAGGAGACCTGGCTGCCGCCAACGCCACCGCGAGGAAGGCAGTGGGCAGCATCCAGGAGCCAAAGCACGGCGGGACTTCTGATCCCGGGGTCAGCGGCTCAGTCCCCCAGCTTGTTCTGGAGCACAGTGACGGTGGCGGGCTGGTGGGGGGCCTGGCCAAGGCCGCCGGATGGCGCCTGAACTTAAATTACCCAAGATCTGCAGTAAGCGCTGCCGCTTCCCTCGCTGCAGCCACTGCCCGGCCGCTGGGGCGTTGCCGAATGAATGGCCGCACAAGCCGCCAAGCCCTCTGGATTCCTGGCACCATGGCCTGGCTTCCTCCATCGCCAGGCCGCGCCCCTGCACACAGCTTCCCGCCGGGACTGAGCCTTCTTAGGAAGAGGGGCGCAGGGCTGGGGTTAGCCGGAGGCTGGAGGCGGTGAGTGGTGAGGGGGGCAGAGAGGTGACTGGCGGGGGGAGGGGCTCTCCATATGCGTTACATGTGTGACTGCGTCTGTGAGTGTGTAGCATTGTGTGCGCCTGAGTGCACGCGCGCGCACTCGTGCCTCCCCCGCAAGCGGCGCCCGGCTGCTCTGTGACCCTAGATGAGTCCGCCAGTTTCTCTGCGTGTGCTCACCTCCAGGGTGTGTGCCCGTGTGTCCAGACGCCTCTCAGCTTGTGCTGCGTGTCTGAGTCCCATTTGTCCGTCTGTGTGGGGTGTAGCACACTGGCCTGTAGGTGGCTGGCTGCGTATTTTGGCAGGTTTCTGAGTGCCTGATCCGGGTTGTGCGGGTCCCCGGGGGTCTGTCGTGGTGCGTGTTTGGGTGTAACTGGGCTTGTGTGCCAAAACCTGTGGAGCTGGCTTCTTTCTATGGGGACTCATGAAAATAACTGAGGTTTGCAAAAACAGTACTGTATCTCTTTTTGTTGGCAACCGACACTGGGGGGGGGGATCTTCATTTAAAGAACTGAAGTTTTCCAGCCTGAGATGTGCAGAGAAATCAAATTGAAGTGACCTGAGACTCCATGCTTGTTTTTGTAGACCAAAAGTTTGGTTGCAAAGGGAGGGGATGATTGCATTTGGGGGAACAACCTAGCCTTTCTGTTCATCCATGGGTTTCTGGGATTTTCAGAAGCCCACAATTACTAGCACCCTGAGGCCAGGAAGGAGAGTGAAGTAGGGGTAGGTCAAATCTCAAGATGCTAAATACGACTTGATAAAAATCTCTGAAACACACACAAAAAATGTTTTAAAGCCTTGTGGTTTACTTGTTAAGGGAAACAGTCCATGCAATGTAATTCCAGTGGAAAAAAAATAGCTTCGAGGTGTTTGGTGTAATTGAAATTGATTTGTTTTCAAAATGTGAATCTGGAATCCGGGTATTTTCTCTACAGGATATGTATGAATTTTTTCTACCCTCTTGTCCCTGTTTGAAAGAGCAAGGTGATTTCTTTGGATCCTCCCCCACACCCTGCAGACCTCAGCATGGAGTTCTTTATGTAGTCACCATGTGGAAGGACCCAGACAAGAGACAATACACTTGGATAATGGAATTTGAGAGAATTCTCTTCTCCCCAAAATTGGCACTGTAATATTTATTACTTTAGTGTTTTGAGGGTTCCCAGAGTGCTTTTCTGTTCCTGGTTACCTGCATTTTAGAGATCATGGCTTAAGTGGAGGAATTAGTCTGGTGGATTACACTTACCCTGTCCTTAGTGACCAAAAAGGATGCAAATGATTTTTCTTGTCAGCTAATTAATTTGCATTGACCTGTCCATACTCTCTCACTAGTCCCCTTGCCTGGCATAGGATTGCAAGGCAGATGTTGTAAAGGCGGAACATTCTAGAAGGTTGTGTTTCACCTCAGGCACAACTCAGGCAACCCAGAGATCCTCTTTGTTGTGCAGATGGAGGTGGGGGTGGTTTAGGACCACTTGGTTTGCTTTGCATAGTTCCAGTTTGCTCTGGCCAGCCATGCCATACTGTTTGATGAAGAACATAACTGTATGCCAGATTCTGAAGCTCAAAGAGCACCCTGAGTACTTGAGACCTTGTTATCATGATAAATGGGTTTCTGGGAAAACTGACGTCACTCTCCATGCCCCCCTCTCCCAGCCAGTGAAACTCTTGTTTAATGTGTCATTTGTCTCTGCTCTCCTTTGTGTCTGCCAGAAGTTGTAATTCCCCAGGGGAAAATGGAATTAACTCAGGAGAACTTGGATGTCTAGTTGCAGCTTGTTTCTTCCAGGAAACATGTACCCAGGGGTTGGGAAGAGAAGGCTGAAGAATAAACCTAAGTGTGCCTGGCTTAAGAGTTCTTTTTAGTGAGCTCTGAGACATGGTGCCATGCAAGTAGTCCTCTGGTATGTGTTGTGTGTGTGTGAGGGGGCGGGGGGGGGGCGGCGTGTCCTTTCCAGAGTCAGTGGAGGGTCACTCTGGCTGGTAAGGCAACATTGTTTGTGATTAAAACAGGCCTTAGAGTTGTTGGGTATGCATGTAACTTGGAAGTTTACCTCTTGCGTACATATACAATCTCATCCCATTTGAATGAACACCACGAAGATTCTGTATGACAAAACAATTTTTCCATTGTGACCACAAGTGTTTATTTGATTGACTGCTAAGTGTTCAGCACCATGGCTAGCCCTGGTCAATTATATAAAAAAAAAGTAGTAGGCATAGCTTCTGGCTTTTAAGCTCACAGTCTATTTAGAGAGACAAATTGCGTACACAATAATTAGAGAACTATAGCAAATTTTTGGAATGTCCCCACCCCCAACCCCTGCCTGTGAGGTGGCTTGGCTGCTATTAATATATACATATTCTCAAAGGTTACATGACTTGTCCAAGGTAACCTAGCCAGGCACAGTGCAGGCCCCAGAGGCTGCATTTCCTAGCTCTTGCATTAAGCTGTTTATTTTATTGTTGCATTTTGGGGTACAGACTGTAAGTACTGGCTCATAGAAAGAATAGCTCCTTGATTCTGGCTTCAAACAATCCCACGATGTGGGCAATGATGCTTTCTTCTAGTAGGGTAATGGTCTTTCTCCCTAACGAAAGAGTTTTCAGGAGATAACTTTGCCCTATCTGGGGTTGGCCTGGGGCCACTGTCCCAGAGCATCTGCCTACAGGTGGCTGCACTCTGGGCTCACTATCAAATGGCACTTCACCTAGATGACCCTTAAAGTTTCCTGCCCCAGCCATCTCCACCACCTCACACCAAAAGTAATATTGTACCCTAAACAGGGAGAGCAAAACCCCAGTATTCACCTATACCTCTATTGGTGATACAGCATTGAAGAAACTTTACATGGCCCCAAATATCAAAGCTTCTTGAATCTAAGTGAAGGGTATATGGATGATCATTGTACTGTTTTCCAACTTTCCTGTGTGTTTGAGACTTTTCAAAATAAAAAGTTGGGGGGAAATTACAAGGCACCCCCCTAGCTGCACATGGCCCCTTCCCTCAGGGAGTCTACGATCTGGTAGTGGAGGCAGACAGCCAATAACTATACAATTATCTTGTGGTAAATACTGCACAGGAAAGCTATTGCCTGCTATGAGAATTTATTTAAAGGGGACCTAATCCAGCAGTGAATGGGTGTGGTGGGTGACAGGAAAGGCTTCCTGAGAGCTTCATCTAGGAAAAGGGTAGGTGGGAATATGGGTGAGGTCTCACTTCTGCTACTGGACTGGGAACATTTCCTTTGTTAATTCACGCACTTTTATTTTCATTCATTTCTTCAACATGTGGGAGAAACTTTATTGGGCAGCGACTCTGCCAGGCTCTGTGCCAGGTGCTGGGGATCTAGTGGTGGCTGAGGCCATTAAGACTCTGCCCTCTCAGAGCTTCCAGATGAGAGGCAGGAAGGAATAAGTCCCATTTCCTTTTCCTATACCAAATCCCGGAAATGTGTGTTAGCAGTGTTCTTATTCCAAAACTGCATTATAACTGAGCGATTTGTTTGTGTAGTATAATAAGATTTTGATCTGCAGTCATGTGCATAGCATTTACTTTGTGGAGTCTCTGCTGTAAATTTTCTATTAATTGTTGACTTTGTTATCCAGCACAGCCCCTCCCTTTGTGTGCTGTAAGGGAGCTAACCAGTTGTATTAGCCTGAACAGAACTAATTAGGAAACTAAGTCCACTGGGAAAAGGTATTCCAGAAGAAAATAGGACTGATTTCTGGACTTTCCTGGCTCCTGGATTATCAGAGCTGTGGCATGAACAACTGAGAAGGGCTTCTAGTTGCATGTACATTAAAACCACAGTCAAGAAAGAGAGAAAAGAAAGAAAACAAACACTATGGATAAGTGTAACATGTTTCTTTCAATGATCTCAAAATGCTTCCATTTGTATGATGTCATTTTCCCCAATAGTTTCCTAGACAAGTATTATTGTTCTCTTCATTTTATGGGTACAGGGAGACCAAGTGACTTAGTCCAAAGCGTTATTGTTGGTCAGTGGATGAAACAATGAAACACCTACCAGAAGACACAGATTCATATAAAAACAAACACTCTGGCCTTTTCATGATGTTTCTAAGAAATGAAAATCCTGCCACTTCCTCTCTTCTCCCTTTCTTCACAGCACTCCCCTCACAGCACACTCATGGGGGTAAGAGGGGAATATACTTGGGTGCATGGGTGCATTGAAGACTCTCTGATGTTTAAAAAAATTTGCAGTTTAGATCCAGATAGCACAGTTATGGGTTATGTGTAGATTTCCGCCTTGCCCTCCCATATTGCCTTAAATAAAAATCTTGGAGCCACCAGTCATGTAATGATGGATTATTTTAAGTAACAACTGGCGGGTGGGGAGGGCAGAATAAATTAGAAACACAGACCCTTTCTCCTAGGTTTGGCAGGAGGAAGCTTCTGCTACCGCGATTTGGGATTTGAAACCATGGGTTTCTCTGCTGCCTGCACAGAGGAAGGAGGCCACATGCTCAGGAGGGTGAGACACTCTCCTTCAGTGTCTTCTCATTAGAGGCAGCCATCTGCTGAATTATGCAGAGTGCTTTCAGCTGGCTCTCGAGTTGGGTCATCCGCTCCATTCACTTAAATATGATTGGGGAAAAGATTTGCGGGCCTTCTCAGGGACAGGACTCAGGGTTCAGCTTTCTCCTGCCATGGCCCTCTCTGACCCGTAATGAATGCCCTTGGGTAACAGGATTAGAACTCTGCTTTTGCAGCCCTGATGAGGTGTGAGGTAGCATTGGGTTTCCTTTCACAGCAGAGGCCCCCCAGCTCTGAGCACTGGGACTGAGGCAGAAATGGTTTTCTCAGATCCCCCTTAAACAAGACCAGGTGGAGGCAGAGGCAAATTCACGCTCCCCAGAGGACAGTTGGGCACTCATCCAGAGGCCTGTGAGTAAACTTTAAAAAAAACAAACAGAGTTAAGAGCTCGCTCAAGAGTTTGAGCTCTGAGCAACAGCGGTTCGAGTCAGCCCGAGCTGAGCAGCCGTGAGCTGCCAACAGGTGGCGGGATGGCTCAGCTAAAAAAAAAAAACAAAAAACAAAAAACAGATTGGAGATAACCATGGCCAAAACACCTAGAAAACTGTTGAAATTGTCTGGCTTGAAGAGAATCTCGCTTTTCTGGGAAAGTTGATCCACCCGGAGCAGAAGGTTGTCCCAGCCTGAGGTGGAGATGTTTTACCTAGAATTGGCTTGTTGGGTTAAGTAGCCCTGGGGCTCTTGAGCAGAGCTAGGCAGCTGACCAGGTCGAGGCTTAGGTTGAAGTCAGAAGACAGGGAAACGGAAGAGAGAATGCAGAAGAGGAGCAAAAACCCTTCATGACATCCACTGCCTCAGTTGCCTTCCGTGGGCCATTGCCACCTTGGTGAGCCCATAGGCTTCCAGGACGAATTCCATAACCCTTCTCCCTCTGACTAGCATCAAGCCACAAACCCAATGTCCTGGAATTTTAGCAGCATAAAGACCTACAATCTGCCACTTGAGGCAGCTTTTCCATTTCAGAGTGGCCATCTGCTTGACAGGGCCCTGGATCCTAGCACCACTGTCTGCCACTAAATCACTCTGTGACTTGGGACAAGTCACTTCCTCTCTCTGAGTCTCTTTTCCCTGTTGTAAAATGAGCTGGTTGGATTAGCTGATTTTTAAGGGCGTTTCTAGCTCAAACATTGTATGGATCTTATGTTTCCTTGTTCTCCAGCCTAATTTCTTTGAGGTACTTGCTTGCTTCTGCTTCTGAATGAGGTGGCAGAATGTGACTCCACCCCTTCCCTGCTTGGACTCTTTGAGCTGGATGGGGAGAGAGTTGGAGAGAAGGCTAGTCTGGGCTTTTAGCTCAGCAGGATCTCTGTAAGTGGAATAGAAACGACCCTTCAGATATTGTCTGTCTGTGTAGGTGTTTTTAGCCTTTGTATTCCTACAAAGGTACATGGCAGCTGAATTTTTGTCTGTTGAGTCCAATTTTTAATGCACTAGGAGAGCTGGCTCTTTAATGGGATTCTGCTGTGAATCCTTTTATAGAATGAAAAAGCCACTCTGGAATTGATCTGATGAATTAAAATCCAGAGTTTCATCTATTGGATTTGCCAAAAATGGGCCTTCTCCCTATATGGTGATGATGGTTTCCTTTGTGTGTCCCCAGGGTCCCCTAAGCTGCTTCCCCACTGAAGGGCATTTCTGGGGCCTCTAAGAGGGTATTGCCAGCTTTTGCAGGCTTTATTTCTCCTTTGCAAAGCCCCCCAATTTTTCTCTCCCAGTTCAGGGCATTGCTACTACTGTCAGATTCTTCTTAACCTGGCTTAATCAGCATGAAGGGCATTCTGACATTTGATGTGTGAGGCATATTGGAGGTTTGTTTGGTTTTTGTTTGTTTTTAACCTCTGGGAACATAAGAACATATCAGTTCTTATTGCTGATAATAGAGTGGCATCCACACCCTTGACATCACTGGAGGCAGCAGTTAGGGCTATCACCCACCTGATTGTTTCAAGAATTATTGCTACATTTCAGGATATGTCGTTTGACTTCTGGTATACATGAATCTTTTATAAATTATAATAAGTTATGTATATATCATAATAATGTTATAATTTGGAGAATAATAGTGTTTTATTATACTATTGGTAAAATAAATGTTTTATATATAATAAAACTGTCTGAAAGCTGAATGTTCAACTGAATTTTCTAAGTATCTGTATTTAAAACACCTTTTTGGTTGTAGTTGAAGATTTTGCTATAATATCTGAGGCCACTTTCTTGCCTAAGAAAGTATCATCATAGAAACTTTAAAAAAAAATTTTTTATTCTGATTATAAAAGTGAAATATGCCTATTGTAGAAAATTTGGAAAACACAGAAAAGCAACAACACTTACAGTCCCTCCACCCAAAAGTGACCATTGTCATCATCTTGGTGTATTCTTGGAAGCTTTTAAAAATGCATATATACTTTTTCCATGATTGGGGTGATCTTGTGTACACAGGTTTTGTTTGTTTGTTTGTTTGTTTGACCTAACAGTATTTGGTGATCATTTCCCCATGTCATTATATATTCTTAGAAAACATTTTTATCAGCTGCTTAATATTCTATTGAGCACCATTGAATTATTTCTTGATTTTGACTGTCCTGCAGATTTGCAGGGTCTATCAGAGAGTGGTCTTCAGTGCTGGGAAAGGATATGGAGAAACAAAAGGTGTGAGAGATCAGGCCCACCAGTAAGTGACATGTGGAGAGAATCCTATTTCAGTGTTTCTGTGCTTCCTAGCTTCTACATGCAAAGGCCAGAGGAGAAAGTTTAGGGAAAGCCCCTCAGCAATGAGCTCTGAACTTTTTCTTTGGTCCCATCCTTCAGGATGACAACTACTAACTTTAGCCACTCCAGTTTTAATGGAGGCAGGAAAATCTCCATTGACACAGATGCACACTCCGTCCCCAGAGGCCTCAAATACTGCTTGCTTACTAAACCACAAAGGTCGGAAGAGGGGCAGGGTGTCGGAAGAGGGGCAGGGGGTCGAGGGGGACAGGAAGGAGTTGCCCACTTGGGTTCTTATGGGACTCTTTATTTTCAGAATAACAGGAATAGGAGAAAGATGCACAGGTGGAACCACCATACCTGGTTCTTCATAACATGAACCTTCGACTATTCAATTAAAAAATGAAATTGCTGTGTCCTCAGGGCCGGAGGCGGAAGAGAAAGAGAGCGCTGTTTCTGCCTGTGATATGAAATGTGGTATAACGTATTTCAAAACCACAGGTGACTGCAGATGAGGAGAAAACAGGAAATGTAATTGGGGAGGGGAGTGGGGCTCTCCCAGTTCTCAAGAGCTTGCTTTCAATTTTGCCTTCCTTTTAGCTCCTTTGAAACTCTGCCTCTTAGTTGCCCCTGCTGCAAAGCTGAGTGAGAACTCTCTTTTTTTGTAATAAAAATGTTTTTAAGTTACATAGATAATGTGTGAATACATTCATGCTGTAAAAGACTCAAACAAGACAGAAGCATACTGACTACCCTCCTGAATAACCCCTGTTTTCATTCCCCTCCCCTGAGGTAGTCACAGTTCTTGGTTTGGTGGGTGTCTTTTAGTTCCCTTCATATGCACTCACATCATTTATGCACAAATGTGTATATGTGTGTGTGTCTCTCTCTCTCTCTCTATGTGTGTGTGTGTGTGTGTGTGTGTGTGTGTGTATATATATATATATATATATATATGGCTTTTTTGCATATATGGGCTCATACTATGCATATTGTTCTAGAACTTCTTTTATCTACCTTATACTATATCTTGGAGATACTCACATCAGTAGTACAGACCTACCACTTCTTAATGGCTACAGAATATTGCAGAATAGGCATGTAGCATATTTTAGTTAAATAATTTCCTATTGTTGGACATTTACATTTTTTCTAGTTTTTCAGTGTTATAAACAATGTTGTAATTAATTTCCTTGTAGTACATGGATCTTTGTAGAATAGATTCTGAGGGGAGATTGTGGGGTTACAGGACATGGGCCATTTAACATTTTGGTGACTGCTGCCTTTCTAGCATCTCAGTTCAAACCTTGAACATGGTACCACCTGCTACCTGCAAAATGACAACTTGAGGTTTTAGTGTCAGATGTACTGAGCCAAGTTTCCAGTTCTATCTCCTCTGGTGCATGTTGTAATTCCGAGAACATTCAATTAACTGCAATCAAAGTAATCAGGACCGCAATTAATCAGGCCACCTTACAGAGTAAGAGGAAAGATATATCTGAGGTTTAGTGAGGGTGGGAGGAACAACTTCTAGGGGCTATCATGGGTCCAGTGTACATTCAGTCCAGTGTCATGACCTTTTTACCTCTATATATTTAGCTCTGAACAATGAGGACTGATGCTCATAATGATGACTTTGACATCTTATAAGATACATCAAAGCAAGAGTGAATGGTACTCGCTAGACAGGATTTTTAAAAACAGGAACCATATATACAAATACTCCTACTACATTTTTGAAGCTTTGTCAACTACAACAAGCATTGAGACAAAAAGTTTGCTGCTTAAATCTTGGTTAGCGAGAAAAACACATTAAACAGATCTCATGTCCCCTAGTCCCCAAACCTTCTATTTAATTTAGATGAACGTATTGGACACTAGGTAAAAAGATACAGAAGAAATAAAGATTCTAAATGTCACCAGTGACCTTCACCAAATCCAGATCAATAGTTATTTCTCTGTATTTTTTCCTGACTTCAGCCTTGGCCTCTGGTGATAGAAAATTATTGGGTCATCTCTTCCTTTTCTGATCGTTTCCTCTCCTTAGAAGAATCTTCTTCACGTTCCCATTCCTTACTTGTGTTCATTTCCTATATTCAGTCTTTAGCTCTTTTCTCTCTGTACTATCTTTTGGAGAACACATCCAGTTTCATGCCTCTCACTCCTAAATTTATATCCCAGTCCTGAAGTCTCCTTGAGCCTACAATCCCATATTGCTAAGTACTTTTTGGATTTTTTCCCCCTGGATATCTCACTTAAAATAAAAACTCTTATTTTCCTTAATATATAAAATGCTTTCAGAAATCCAGAAGAGAAAGACAAACACCTATGTTTTTTTAAAAAAATGGACAAAGACATGAATAGGCAAGTCACATGTATGTATATATAAACACAATACACATATATAGTTGAACAAGAAAAAAAGTTCACTTTCAGTAATAAAATGTAAATTAACTGACATGATACCATTTTCACCATGGTTAAAAAGCTTCAGAAAGTCAGTACTGGTCTATGTATGGGTAAACAGTCACTCCTGTACATTGGTGGTGGAAATAGACATGTGTACTATTCTCTGTTGAGTGATTCTCAGTGTGTATCAAAGTCTTTCAAATGTGTGTGTCTTTGGATTCAATGGGCTTCAATTCTAGGAATAAATTCTAGGAATTTAATCAGAAAGAAATAATCAGAGATATAAGAACAATAATTATTGTTTATATTGTTGAAAACTTGGAAGCATACTAAATGTTTAGCAGTAGATTATTGGCTAAGAAAATCCGGTAAATTCCTACAATGGAATGCTATATGGCTAAAGTTTTAGAAATATACTTCATTACTCAAAAAACATCTATATTATATTAAGTGTCAGTTTATTAAGTCAGGTTATCAGAAGGAATATACAGAATTATCCCTATTTTGTCAGGAAAAAAAAAGATACATACTGGAGGGAAGTACACATAAATATTAACAGTGATTATCTCTGGAGAGTGATATTATGGCTGACTGTGATTTTTCCCCTTTACAATTTTTCATGTTATAAAATTTCTACAGTGAACATTGATTATTTTATAAGATAAAAAGCCTGATAAATGAAGTTTCTTTTAATAATAGCTTATTTAAAACCAGACTCCTCGACTTCCCCACTACACAAGCTCCTTTTCTTGGCTTTCTCTCTTTCATGGTGCCATCAATCCAAGCTCCCGGGCTTAGAACCTTGAAGCTTTAAAGCCTTGATTGCTCCCTCACTACCTCTGCCCAATCGCTCATTAAGTCTCATCCCTTCTTTAGGACGTCTCTCAAATTTTCTCCTCCCTCTTCAGTCCCAAGTCTGATCAGTGCACTCTAACCAGCATTTATTGTCACAGTGCCTGGATGTCACTCTGCTAGTTCAAAGTTATTAGAGCCATCTGCTCATACTGCCCCTTATTCTCTCTCTCCTCCAAATCAATCAAGCACCCTGCCTCTGGAATGATCTTTTTTTGAAAACACTACTTGTATCATGGCCCTTCCTGCCCAAAACACTCAAAATGCCCCCCCCCGCACCCGCCCCAAGTCTTCTGGCCTAGGGAGTAAAGCTCATATCCTTTCTTCTGCTGTTTAGGGCTCTTTCCAGCACTATGCTAGGTGGGAGGTAACGGTGGGCACATGGGAGGTGCTTGGTAAGTCTGACAATGAAGTAAATCTTTAAGAATAAGGCGTGGAGTTCTCCCCACTGCCCTCCACTATCTTCACTTTGAAAGTTCCCTTTCCTCACCTTTTGGCACTTAGACCAGAGGCCTTGGAGCACTTAAAGTTTCATGGTGCTGTGTTTGGAGACAGGAAGAGGGAGGCAAGGGGCAATAAATTATGGCTCAGGAAACCTCAACTATGAGTCCCTCCCAATTTCTGATGGCCTGCTACGTAGGAGGCTCCATCGAGAAAGCACTGTTTTTTTGGTTTTTGTTTTTTAAGATTTTACTGGGGAAGAGAAACAGTTTGTTTTTCCAGGACCCATCAGCTCCAAGACAAGTCATTGTCCTTCAATCTAGTTGTGGAGGGTGCCGCTCAACTCCAAGTCCAGTCGCCATTTTCAATCTAGTTGCGGGGGCACAGCCCACCATTCCATGGAATCCAACTGGCAACCTTGTGGTTCAGAGAATGCGCTCTAACCACCTGAGCCACCCGGCCGCCCCAGCACAGTGGTTCCTAAATCTCTGTCTCCCTGCAGTGTTGAGGACCAAGAAAGAACACTGGGAAAATTACATTATTTTGTTTGCTTTAATAAAAACAATAAGGAGAAAGGGGTGAGGGGATGTGGAAAGGGGTGAATGTAGAACAAGCCCTGAAGGATGTGGGCCACTCATGAAAGCCATCTGTCTTCAGGTGCCCCTCTGGGACCCAGAATACTCCAACCCAGACTGAATGATGGCAGATGGTTGTGTTTCAAGAACTCTTCACTGGGAGTGTGTGTGGGGTGAGATGTGTGAGGGTAATGAACTTGCCAGGTGGCAGTCACTGGCACCTAGCCTTGTCTCTCACTCTTGGAGAATTTGATGGTACTAATGGGAGTAGGATCTCAAGCTGGGTGAAGGGGTTATCTGGGAATCAGTTCTGACAATGTAAGCTGCTGTGAGGCTCCCCCACCAATGCACCCCATCCCTCTCTGTGAAAATATATCCCTATGGACCTAGTCTAAAAGCAGGTCCAGTCCAGGCTAAGGCTAAGAGCTACCTGTTAACAGCCTGGGATGCTGGCTTAGGCCTCCTGGCACTAACCATGCCCTTCTTGGTTTGCTCTTGGCACTTTTTTGGTTATGGAAATCTTGGTTTAACCCCACCTCACAGAAACTTAGACTGCTTACCTAGTCCCCCACTCCTCTTGTCTAGTTTGGCTGTCTCCAACTTTCCTTCTCCTCCTTTCTCCTCTCCCTTGTGGCCATTGGCAGTTAGCACATATTTTGAGTACATGCAGGCTCCTTTTGTGTCCCCTCCACCCCCCCAACCCCCGCTCTTTGGAAGCCTGCCTCAGTGTGAGGTTCTCCCTGTTATGAAAAACCATTAACAGGAACAAGCTTTGGGATTTGCAGGGAAAGCAAAGGCCTTCTGCTTTCCAGGGCTTTGAACGTCTTGGCTGACCTTGATGGAGACAAAGCAACCAGAGGAAGCAGGGAGGCATCTCTCTCTAGCTGGAGGGAACTTCAAGTGTGCCATGGCATCATGTGTTATTTGGGGAGTCCAACTGGAAGGATAACCTCACAATGCAAGAAGAACAGTAGCTACTGTTTTTTTGTTTGTTTGCTTGTTTGTTTGTTTGTTTGTTTTTTAGCTGAGCCATCCTGCCGCCTGTTGGCAGCTCAGTGGCAGCTCAGCTCGGGCTGGGCATCGAACCGCTGTTGCTTAGAGCTCGCACTTTTGAGCGAGGTCTTAACCAACTGAGCCATTCATCCAGCCCAAGCAGCTACTGTTGATGTAATGCTTACCACATGCTTGTCACCCTGCTCAGTGCTTGAGGAATATTAGCCTATCTGATCTTCACACCAGCCCTATGGGGTAGTCACTATGAGTTCCCAATTTTACACATGGGGACACTTTTAGAAGTTAAGTAACTTGTTCGAGGTCAGAAGGTGGAAAAGGTGGGATTCTAACTGAGACCTGCCTGATTTCAAAGCCTAGTCTCTTAACCTCTACACATTGCCACATTTGTAGAACCGCAAAATGCCCTAGAGAGAAGTAATTGAAGTCCCTTTGTAATATTTACTGAACATTTATGCATGTTTCAGGCATTGTGCTAAGTTCATTACATATATGAGCACATTTGAGTCTCCAATCACCTGTAAGATAGGTAATATTATCTCATATGACAGACAGGGAAGAAAATGGAGTCTCTGAGAGGTGCCCAGCTTGTAAGTGATTTGAGTTGAGAGTTCACCCAAGCCTGTGAACCTCTGGCACCAGCAGTCTCATCCCCTGACCTCGCCCTCCCATCCCTTATAAGCCCCTCTATAGTTTGTCTGTCTGGAACTACGGTGACATGCATTACGGAGCCTGGGTGGGTGTTACTTCCTAGCACGGAGATTCTTTTGGATGGAGAAGTGAGGTCCAGATTGCTTGTAAGCACATTTTCATTTTCTCCCCTCCCACCCCTTCTAAATTAGGGTGAAGGTTGCCGAACTGTCCCCCTGGCTGGACATGTGGGGTTTGACAGCTTGCCTGACCAGCTGGTGAATAAGTCAGTCAGCCAGGGCTTCTGCTTCAACATCCTGTGTGTGGGTGAGTATTTCCATAGCAGGAAATTCTATTACAGAATATGGATCCTTAATGGCTGGATGTGGCTTCGCAGGTAATTAGGTTAAATAGTGTGTCATTCTGATCTACTTGCAAGAGTGTTTTGCTTCTTTTATCCCTCTGCTTGTTTTTGTAAACAGCCAGTTATAATGACATTTTTCCTTGGTCAGACCACACTATGGGGCCATCCATTGGGGGGAAAGTGAGCTGTGTGACACCTAGTGGAAATTTTGTAAGGAAGCTGGCTGGCTCAGCTATTGTTGTCAGGTTCATTTTGACTGCAGAAAACAGGAGCCAGAGCAGAACTGGAAGGGAGGCAATGGCTGTGTGCAGTGGGCTGGGTCTGTCTGTTTCCTCTGCAGCCCTGCTGTGCTTGGTACAGTTTGAGCTCAAGTGCAGGGACCACACAGCTGTGTGCAAAGTTCTTTTATCCCCTTTGAGTATACTTCTGCCTGTACTTTTAGTCTCAAGTGTGGGAACCACATCTTAGTCATCTCTAATGTGCTAATCACAGCACAAAGAGAGTTTTATAATATTTGTGAAATGCACGAATGGACTAACCCCACAGAAACCACTCATTATGCTTCTCAAACACTTTCCCATATTAGCAATTTGGGTCCTTATTAGGGCTTTGTGAAGTGAGCAGAGTGAGTAGCATTCCATCCTTATCAAACAGATGGAGACCCAGAAACTTGGGGAGGACAAGAGACTTACTTGAGGCAACACAGAATAAGTGGCAGAGCCATGACAAGGACCCAGGTCTGTCAGATCCTTTGTTGCTCCCTCTGCTTCTCTAACTGCTGCCATCAATGTCTCTTGAGAACACAAAAGCATTGTGGAAACTGTCAAGCACCAGCTAAATATGAGGAACCATAGTTCCTTGACATTCTCTAAGAATCTCTTCTTGGACCTTCAAAAAATCCCAAATTTGCAAACATTATCATAGCATATAATTTTCACTATTCAGTGCAGTAAAGCATACCTGCATATTTGCAGTGGCCTGCTTCCAAACCTTAATGATTATATAAACACCATAATAAAGCCAGTTTTCACCCTGATTGGAACACTCAAATATGTCTGCTAATTGCCTTTTCTTATTTTTGTATAGAGCATATGGGGAACTCATTCATGTTGAGGATCTGAGCCACTCCTGACATAGCTCTTTTATTCTTTAATGTAGCCTAAAGTTCTATTTCCTAACTAAGGTCATTCATTTTCTTGGACTCTACTTTTAATTTGTCTGCATCCACAGTACTCTGTTCCAGATCATTTTCTGTAGGAGAATAATTGCACACTCAAGGGCAAGTAGAGAAGAGCAAAGTCACTTTTAAATATGGACAGCAGGCAGTCAGCTAGGCTCACTCACTAGCTAAATGACTCATACCCACACACTTGCTTTGGAACCTATAAAAGAAAGATATGTGTTTCACAGATTTTCTTTTTTCTTTTATTTTCTTTTTTAAAGATTTTATTGGGGAATTGGGGAAGGAGAACAGCATTGGGGAATCGGGGAAGGGGAACAGACAAGTTACTGTCCTTTTGTTCTTCAGTCTACTTGTGGAGGACGTCGCTTCACTGGCCCACATTTGTATTATCATTGCGCTCTTCCCAGTTGAGGCAGTTGCTCGCTGGCCTCTGGACGGCTGCTCATGGTGGCTCACGGCAGCTCACAAAAGTGCACACCAGCTGCAGCCCAGCCCCACTGCAGCCTACGCTGTCGCCGGTGACTCACGGCAGCCCAGCTCCAGGTCGAACTGTTGTTCACCATCTTAGCTGTAGAGGGCGCAGCGTCACTGGCCCTCATGTGGGATCCGAACTGGGGCCCTGCTGCTCAGAGATGGCACTCCCAAGCCAGCTATTAACCAACGTGCCACTCGGCTGGCCCAGTTTCACAGATTTTCATATCATGGACCTTAGAGTCCAGATCCAGGCTGTTAATTCTTCAAATGCCAGAAGTCCATTGATGGTTATGATTATTTGCTATTAGGAGAGGGATACAAAGTAAATAAGTCATGGTGGTTGACATCAAGATCAAATGCTATCTCACCCAAGATTAGTGTTGCCAAATCTCTCCAATCTTCGGCTCATGGCCAACTTATTTCACATATTTGATTACTGAAAATTTCCACACAAACATACTGGGTTTTCTTAGCATTTCTCCCAGAGCTCCATATGACCTGTACTGGAGTTGAGGAGTGAAATGACAGACCGATGCTAAGCAACATTTCAACCATTTGGGTGGGCTAGTGAAGCTTTAGGAGGGAGGCCATGTAAATCATGTGTAGGGTGATTGGACATGTGGGCCACAGGCTCCACTAGGGCCTGGAGGAACAGGCAGCCAAGCTCATGACAAAGTGACTGGGAGAAATAGTAAACCCCTATTGTCGAGTTTGCACTCAGCCATTGTACAGCTACAGCTGCTTCAGCATATACCTGCTGTAATGGACAAGCTCAACCGCTTGGGACAGACCCTCCAAGAGTGGAGGGGTAGGAAGGAGGCCCTCACCTACAAGCAGTCACCCCCTATTTTTCTTTCCTCTCATGTCGAGTTTCAGGTAATGGCTGTCCTAATAGCTCCCCTCTTAGCCCTTCAGGTGCAACCATTCGATGTTCCAGCCTGGACTGGGTTAATTCCATTCTTCACCCCTGATCCAAAGAAGTCTACAACTCATTCATCCTGCTCCCCAGCTGTACTCGTGAACTTGTCATTGCTCAGAGAGCCCACAGTTTGGGCCAAGGTCATGAGCAGCTTAGAGTGGCTCTAAGGCTGCAATCTCAGTCCAGCCATGGGACTGAGTCCTGTAGCTGACTTGGCAAAATGTTCATAGCTTGGCTGCTAAAAGTGACTTTCAATATGACCATACTTTCATGCATACCTACTGCCTGTGCATAACTGTCAGGTTTACTCCCTTAATGACTGAGCATAGAATATATTCCCCCAGAGGATTTTTTTTTCTTTTCTGATAGGGCATTTTAAGTGTACAATTATGGTAGCACTAGCTTCCATTATTAACAGAGACCTAGCCTATTTTTAGCACAGTATTATTTATCTTGGTGCTAGGCTGCTGATTACAGGCCCAAATTGAGCAGGGTGGGTACCCTACATGCATACAAAGGTCTGACAATTAAGTTTGTGAACTTGTTGCAACACTGTTGTTAATCTTTTTTGATATCAGAGGGATTATTCATTATGAATTTGTACCAACTGGACAGTTAACCAAGTTTACTATCTGGCAGTGCTTAAAAGGCTGCATGAAAAAGTTAGATGACCTGAACTTTTCACCAACAGTTCATGTCTCTTGCATTACGACAATGCACCAGCTCACACGGCATTGTCTGTGAGGGAGTTTTTAGCCAGTGAACAAATCACTGTATTGGAACACCCTCCCTACTCATCTGATTTGACCCCCAGTGACTTCTTTCTTTACCTGAAGATAAAGGAAATATTGAAAGAAAGACATTTTGATGACATTCAGGACATTGAAGGTAATATGTTGACAGCTCTGATGGCCATTCCAGAAAAAGAGTTCCAAAATTGCTTAGAAAGGTGGACTAGGTGCTGGCATCAGTGCATAGCTTCCCAAGGGGAGTACTTGGAAGGTGACCATAATGATATTCAGCAATGAGGTATGTAGCACTTTTTCTAGGAGGAGTTTGCAAACTTAATTGTCTGACCTTGTATGTGCATGTGTGTATGTTGGGATTGGGAGAGATAATTTTTATGAATCCAGACCCCAATTTACATGTCAGGGTATCAGCTAATGGCACCTGCAATAATTATTTTTAGAGGGCTAGGCACACAGTTGTGAGCATATTATGACTCCTCTTCAACAGATTCTGTAAGGTTGACAATAATTACTGAATGAAGTTACTCTCCCCCCATAAAAACATATACTGATCCCTTAGCTTTGGAAATCACTAGGATCCCATATATATATATAGTACAGGGGGCCTCGAGGAGCCACCAGAGCCAGCAGTACAAATGTTTTATTGGGAAACAGCCCCAAAGAGACTCAGCCCTCCGAATGTGCCAGCAACAGGAAAACAAAGGGTCATAATGATAATATTTACTTTGAAGCTGCTCAGGATTCCAGGCGCAACTGGATTCTGTTGAACTTGGGGGAAAAAATACATACAAGAGAAGCAGGATTGAAGCTCACTGAAGGAGGGAGGAGGGGACAGGCAGCTAGTATTGTATCATGGTCAATGGTCGATTGGGAAAGGCACCTGTCTAAGACAGGCTGCCAGCAGTGGTGTGCTGGTCTGTGTCACAATCTGATTTCAGGAGAAAATTGCCATGGTTTGCAGCATTTGCTGATTTCTGTGGTGACATTACTCCCACCATAGCTGGTTTTTAGCTGCTAACCCGACGTTGGACAGAGCAAGGTCACAGAGCCAGGCATGACCTTGTCCCTGTCCATAGGCTCCCTTGGCCAACTGGAGTTCTTAGAGAGTTTCCTTTTGGATAGCTCCCTCTTGAACTCAGAGATGTTTCTCTTGGTTTATTTCAACATTCAGAGCTGGAAGAGACTTTAGCTTCATGTGACTGTGAGCTCTACGCAAACAGGGATTGGGGCTGTCTTCTTCATTGCTGTATCCCTGACCCCTAAAACTATGCCTGACTCCTATTAGAGGTTTTGTAAATATTTATCAAATGATCAAAGGAAGCAACATGTCATGCCTATGGGACGCACAAGAGCATATTGGTTATAAGCATGGGTTATAAGCATTAGCAATGTCAGACTGCCTCGATTCACATGCTGGCTCTGCCACTTACTACTTTGTGACTCTGGACCAGTTACTTTGTCCATATTTTATAGATGAGGAAGATAAGTTTCAGAGAGTTTGAGAACTGGGGCAAATTCGCACAGCTAGGAAGTGGCTTGGTTAACCCATTTGTAAATTAAGGACAAATAGTAGTATCTACCTTATAAGTTTATTTTAGGGGAATAAATAAGGAAATATGAAGTATTTATAAGCAGTGACTGGCATATAGTAAGTACTTCATAAATGATAGCTATTATTATTACTACTATAACCTGCTCGTCTTATGGAAAAGGAGACTGGGGCCCAGAGAGAGGAAAGGACTCTACTCAGATCACACAGTCATTTAGTGATAACCTGGCTGGGACTCTGAGTTTCATCACTGGCAAGGACTTAATTGCTTAAGGTGCCAGAGGGTACAAATACTAACAGCAGATGAGGAAAAGGTCTAAGCTTTTCTTTGTTACAGTGGTTTGTGACTCAGGATACAAAGATCAACATCAGATTATCCCAGGGAATATAGTTTGAAAAAAGCATATTTAATAGCACGTGTTTTAAATCAAAATTCTTTTTTTTTTTTTAGCTGAGCCATTCTGCTACCTATTGTCAGCTTAGCGGCAGCTCAGCTCGGGCAGGGCATCGAACCGCTGTTGCTCAGAGCTCAAACTCTTGAGCGAGCTCTTAACCAACTGAGCAACTCGGCCGGCCCTCAAAATTCTTTTTTTGAAAAAAAATCCAAAAAAATCCAGTGTTTCCAGAATACTATCTACATTAAGCACACGAGATGAAATCCTCTTGGATGGTGGCAATGATTTAAAAAGGTTAAGAAACCCTGCTGTCCATTCTGAGGATGGAAGAGGAAAGAGAAATTGATCCCTTGGGACTCCTCAGGTTTTCTGCTAGAATCTAATTGCTAAGTCCCCACCCTCTTGCTGACTTGACCTGAGTTAGACCACATATGTGTCCCTGCCCCCCACCGCCCACTCAATACTGGGCCTAGGACAGCGTGGGTAGGAACAACATCCTAGGCTCAGGTTGAGCCTCTGCCAGCCATTTAGAGGGCCCACCCCACCCCCACCCCAGGATCCACATTGATGGAAAGCTGGAACGGGAACACTCAATAGCCATGGGACAAGCTCACTTGATTTTCTGCTCTCTTCTCATGTTGCATTTATCATGATTCCCTAGACACCTTTGGGCCCTTTTCTTCCAGACATTTGTCATTGGGCATCTAATTTTCACAGCCCTTTTGTGCTGGCAGGCAGGCATTCAGGTGGTCATTTCCTCTACTGCCCCTTCTTGCTTTCCTGCCCTGCCTGCTGACCTCCATTTCTGCAGTTGTGCAAACAGGGTGGGCCCCTCACTCTGTAGTCCTGCTCCTGAGGCCTGTGTGAGCCTCGCGCTGGGCACTTTTGTCAATACAGGAAGCTGCCTTCTCCCCTGCTCACTGAGAATCCTTAGGATCAGTGAGCCAGGGAGCCAGTTCTGGGTGCTGGAGAGGCAGGGCCCACAACACTCTAGGAGCTGATTGGCGTTCAGCAAAGACCTCACAGAACCGAAGAGGGAGTGGAGGTGGAGATGTACACAGAAAATGCATTTGGCACATACAGACAGGCTAAAATGTAGCTTGAACCTCAGCGCCCAGAGGGAAGGCAAGTTAAGGTGAAGGATCCACCCTTGTGTTCCTGCCCCAGAGATGCTGGCCCCATTTGCAGTTAGCTGCACCCCTACCTTGGGCAGGGAAGGGGTGATACATTCCATTGCTTGGCCAAGTCTGTCACCTTCCCTTGCAAAGGCCTCATCTCACCAAATTTTTCTTGAGACCCAAATACTTCCTGCTCCTTTAGGGAGGAACGAAGGGGCCTCTTCTGGGAGAATCTTTGCTGTTAATAGGTGTAGCAGACCCTGGCTGGAAACACGATCTGTGTGAGGGACTGTGTCCATGCACCCTGGCAATCAACCCCATTAGTCAGACCTGGCTACGAAAATGGGCTGGGGGGCTGGGGAGCTAGGCTGACTTAAATGTTCTCCTTGTTCTCTCTCTCACCAATCTCTCCACACTCAGAAGCTCTCACCATCAACAGATATTTTAAAAAGCACCTCCTGCATTCATAGCTCATTTGTCAGGAGAAAAGAGGCATGGAAGATAACAATATTAGACACGCCCCGATAGACCATTTGCAGTTAAGCATTGTGCAGCTCTAACTCGAGCCTTGGACAACCTTGTGGATATATGCTGTCGGTCACAAGCGGGGATTTATCAGGCCAGGATTTGCCCAGTGCAAACTCACTCTTGCCTGTGAAAACAGTCAGTGCTCACATCTCAAGGGCTGGAAGCGGGCAGGGGAGAAGAGGCGTGATAAGCAGAATGGCAAGGTAGTCTAGGTATTCAAAGGGCAATCCAAGGTAATTAACTACTGAATCTTGTATTCCTGAATCGCTTGGAGATTATAAGCAGCTGTAGTGCTCAGTCCAGTTTGTGGCCTTACATCAGATGCCTAACTCCCATGCCACCAGTTTCTCTCCAATGTTCTCATTCCCAGAAGACTGTTTGGCTCATGGCAGTGCCTTGACATCCCTTGGGTCTTCCAGGAATAACCTTTGAAAACCCTCTCCAGTGCACCACAGCCCTTACCTTACTTGTCTCCTTGGTGTGAAAGTCAAGACTTTTGAAATTCCAATGGTTTAATTTATTAGTATAGTGTAGCATATTAGTTAAACAAATAAATGACTGGTTTATTTGACATTTAAGGGGAAGAATAATTTGTGCTCTGCTGACTTCTCTCTCTATTAGCTAAAAATGGTCTCACTGACAGCTCAACCCCCTGGGAGGAGAAACTGAGGGAGGCACCGTCTCCCCACTGGGACACACATCTGGGCATCTGCAGAGCACTGTCTGGGCCAGGCAGGGAGGTGATGTAGGGACTGAGAGGTTATTTATTTGATGAAGGACTGCTCTCCCTTTATTTTAAAATGTAAAATAAGCTTTTAATTTTCATTACAAAAGCTACACATATTCTTTGTAGAAAATTTGAAAAATACAGAAAAACATAAAGCAAGAAATGAAAACCATATATAACCCCACCACCCAGACATATCCATTGGTAAGAGTATATTGTATTTCTTTCCAGTCTTTTTCTAGGCATAACTCTACCTCTTAATCACTGCCTGTAACATAGTTTCTTTTTCTAACTATAAAAATAATGCACACTCAATTTTCAAATAAAACATATGAGGAATAGAAGGAAAATTACCCCAATTCCATTATCCTGAGATGACTACTGCTAATATGTTGGTGCGGCTCCTTTCAGCCTTTTTCACTTAACTGAGATCAAACAGTCCATGCAGTTCTATATGCTTTTCACTTAGTGTCTTATTGTGTACATTTTCCCATGTCAATGAATATGCATCCAAATCATTATATGAAATGGCTTCACAGTCATTGTGTGAACGGACCATAATTTATCCTTTTGCTTTTCAGGAGAGACAGGTTTGGGCAAGTCCACCCTCATGGACACCCTGTTCAACACCAAGTTTGAGGGGGAGCCAGCCACCCACACACAACCAGGTGTCCAGATTCGGTCCAGTACCTATGACCTCCAAGAGAGCAACGTGGGTCTAAAGCTCACAATCGTTAGCACAGTGGGGTTTGGGGACCAGATCAACAAGGAGGACAGGTAAGGAAGGCGGATGGGGTGGGAGGCTGGTGGGAGGCTACAGGGAAAAGCTCATCACACAGATCTTGGAGAGGCTGCATGTCATGGTCCTGCCTGGCCCTCCTCTCAGAATGGTGTCTGCAGGCAGCAGATACCTCATAAGCACCACCTCCACCCAGGGTCCCTGTCTAGAGCAACTGTTCTTCACATGCTTTGCCAAAAGAAGAGTATCTTTACAGTATGCATGGGTGAGGTTTCCATTTGGAAGGCATTTTATTGAGCTCCTACTTTGTGTCTGGTACTGTTGTACTCTAACAATCTGAAAAGGAATAACTTTGTGTCTGCCCTTGAAGCACTCACCAGGAAGACCGGTTTTAAACAAATTAGTTCCATCGAGTGTGTTATGCTCTGTAAAGCACAGGGTACAAAGAAGTAAAGGAAAAATTACAATGAGGACATGAAGGAAAAGTCAGTTCCATGTGGGGAGGTCAAGAAACCTTCATAGAGGAGGAGGTGTCCTCTGAGCTGGTCCTTGAAGGATGATCTATTTTGCCAGACAGACAGGGCAAGGAAAGAAGGGCATTCTAGGCAGGGGTAGCTGCTTGTGCAAAGGCAAAGAGATGTGGAAGATTATGACATATTCTAGGGAACTGCAGCTTGCTCTGTTTGGCCAGACCAGAGGTAGAGTTACTGTGAAGCTAAAGAAATGAAACTTAAGCTTCAGGGCCCTCACTTGTACAGGTCCCTTCCAAGGCCTAACTTTTAATCATAATGTTGTATTACCTTTCTTGGGACCCTTCAAATCATATAAGCTCTACAACACCTGGGTCTGTCCCTGAGCTAGTGGTTGGAGTGGGCTAGGGGAAAAGTAAGGGAGATGAGCCTGAAAAGGTAGCAGGAACCAACTCCTGGAGGGAATATAGAATATGCAGATGTGGAGCCACTGAAAGGTTTAAAGAAGTAGAAAGATGTCATCTGATTGGCTTTTGAAGAAGGTACTTCGAGATAGACTGGAAATCAAGAAGAACAATTAGGAGACTATTGGACCAATTGGATCAAGGCCAGAGCTAACTCAGGTTCTGAGAAAGGGACAAGGAGATATTTGATAAATAGATAGAATCAACAGGACTTAGAGTGGGATTGTGAAGGTAAAGAAGAATCTAGATTTCTGGCTTTGGAGAGTAGACAAATGGTAAGAGATAACACAAGAGAACCAGCTTTTAAAGGAATCAGCTCTGTTTTAGACATGTTGAGTTTGAGCTGTCTATGGACCTCTGAGAGACATGATGACCTACAATCGTAGGCAGCTGAATATACAATATAAGAGTTAGAGGTCAAGAGCGGGTCTGGGCTAGAAATAGAGATTTGGGTTATCAAGGTATGGGTGATACATCCCAACCGTGGACACGTGTAAGATCACCCAAGGATCAGAGTTGAGCAAGAAAAACACTGGGCTAAAGACAAAAATCCTTGGGATGTTAAGTCAGCAGATAGAGGAAAAGACATCCTGAAAAGCAAAGGAGCAGGCATAAATAGAGAGGTAGGAAGAGGTCTGGGGTGTGTGAGAATGTTGTGTGAATGAGGGGTGGGAAGAACTCAGAGGTGAGGGTGTGATGAAGGCTGGGGCCAGGGGGCCAAGCACCGCCTGCATTTAACTAGAAGTCACAAGGTTATCACATGTGCTCATCCCAGAAAAGGCCATTCGTCATTTTGAGCAGTGTCTGCTCATTCTTTAAGGATTCTCTTGCTTTTTAGATGAACTGTATCCCAAGTTCTTCTATTTCTCCCTTGAAGTTACAACAGCCATACCCATTTTCTTATAATTAATAAATATATTTAGCTTCTTAATAGTTAAACTGATTTCTGTTTTCCATTTGAAATTCTAAACAAAGGACACCTCTGCTTTCTATAGGCTTGCTTTTTGTGCTAATCTTATTTGGTTGAGAATAAATTAGACCCTGGGAAAAAGGGATATTTGGGTCATAACATGAGTGCTTAATCTCAGCTACAGAATACTCAGGATCTCCTCAGTTAAATTCCTCACAGTTCTCGGTAACATACATTCAGCATATTTAACATTGGAAAACCCCTTGATGATGGTTTGGGAGGTCTGAACTGATATGGCCCCTTAGAGGCTAATTTACTTCCATTATATATGTAAGATCCTTATTGTTTTTCCTGATTATAAATATGATACGTACTCATACAAAATCAAATATGCTAGTCCTCCTTATCCATGTTTTTGCTTTTCGCAGTTTCATTTACCTATAGTCAACTGCAGTTTGAAAATATTAAATAAAAAATTCCAGAAATAAACAATTCATAAGTTTTAAATTACACACCATTCTGAGTAGTGTCACAAAATCTTGTATCATCCCTGTTTGTCCTGCCCAGGGTGTGAATAATCCCTCTGTCCAGAATATCCATGCTGTATATGCTACCCTCTTGTTACTCACTTAGTAGCCATCTTGGTGATCAAATCGACTATCACAGTATCGCACTGCTTATGTTCAAGTGGCCCTTATTTTACTTAATCATCACCCCAAAGCACAAGAGTAATGATGCTGGCAATTTGGATATCCCAAAAAGAAGCTATAAGTTGCTTCCTTTAAGTGAAAAGGTGAGTACAGTACATACAGTACAGTAAGATATTTTGAGAGAGGGAGAGAGAGAGATCACATTCACATAACTTTTATTACAGTAAATTGTTATAATTGTTCTATCTTATAATTGTTGTTAATCTCTTTTTGTGCCTGACTTATAAATTAAACTTTATCATAGGTATGTATGTATCAGAAAAAATAGTATACATAGGGTTTTGTGCTATCTGTGGTTTCAGGCATCCACTGGGGGTCTTGGAACGTATTCCCCGTGGATAAGGGGGGAGTACTGCAATATAAACTCAAATGAGAAGAAATGAAAAGCCTTTCTGAAACTGGGTTGGGAAGCAGAGGTAGGGTAATACCATAAAAAGCAGTGATTCCTCCATACTGACAGGGCCATTTGGGCATAGATATTTCAGTGCAGCTGCATGGAAACAGCATCATAATGCCCGTTTTACCCAAGGTGTGCTGATAAACAGAGCTGTGACGAGGGCCATATCTTGGGTAAAACCACCATTGAAAAGATGCTGGAGCAAAAGGAACCCCAGAGAGAGACAAGACAGGCTAGAAAGGGGAATGCTTAGGAACTTAGGCACTGGTCTCAGACAGACCTGGGTTCAAACCCCGTCTTGACACTTAGTGGTCCAAGGATCTTGGACAAGTGTTTTGTGCCAGTCTCAGTGCCAGTACTATGGCTGGATTGCCCCTTGTGGTTCTTATTTCCATTGGAAGACACCCTCAGCAAAAACCACCAGGAAACTTCGGGGTAAAAAAAAAAGTTTATTATTCTCAGGTCCTGGAAAGTGCAAGGCACACTGGCCACACAGTGTGGTCACAGGTAGACAAAGAGAGAACACATGGGCCTGGGGTTCTGCTTTGATTGGGGTTGAAGGTGTGGGACTAGGGTTTTGTGTGCTCATGTTTTATTGGTGAATTTAAAGCGTAAAAGCAGGAATTTAAAGTGTCAGGAAGAGGAAAAAACTAGCGGTCTAAAAGGTCAACTATGGAAATCAACCAAGATCTCTAAAACAGAGGAGCTTTGGGTGGGGGTGGGGGCATCCTGGCTCTTTATCTTTCTGTGGCTAGTAATGTGTTTATTCAGATAGCTGCCTTTGAAGTGGATGCCTCTTTGAAGTAGATGCCTTGGCAATCAAAGCTTAAGTCAGGCACTTGAGTTACAAAAAAGAAAAAAACAACTGTCTGGGCTTACACTACAGGACACTTAAATTCTCCGTGCCTCAGCTTTCTCACCTGTAAAGTGGAGATGATAATAGTACTATCTACCCTAGAAGGTTGTGGTGAGACATACTTGACATGTATGGCATATGACATACTTAGTGCCTGGCACAGTTAAGTAACTAATGAACAGAAGATATTGTCATGATCATGACTTTTATTGATAGAAGAATCAAGGAAGAGTTGTATCATGTATGAGAGAAAATGATAAATAGTGTCCAGGAAGATAAGACCTGAAAAAATATCCGTTGGGTTTGGCAGCATGAAAGTCATTAACACATTTAGGAATAATTCCAGGGGCATTGTGGGTAGAAGCTGGATTGCCGTGAGTGAATGGGAGATAAAGAAGTAAAAGCATCAGAATAGCAAAAAGAGCAATCAAACAGAGAAGTGACTCCAAGATCAAACTCATGTTTATATGGGACTTGAGCATAAATAAGTCAACAGGGAAAGAATGGACTTTCAAGAAAATGTGTTGGGGAAATAGGCCATCCATTAGGAAAAATTAAGATGAGACCCTCCCACACAACCACTGTTCACAAAAAATAGATTCCAGTTGGATTAAAAACAAATTCTTTTTCAAAATATAAAGAGAAAAATAACTTTGGGGATAGAGAAGGCTTTTCTAATCATGGAACAAAATCCAAAAGTCCTAGAAGAAAACACGGACAGTTAAATTCATTAAAACAAACAAACAAACAAAAACCTTTGTATATTGAAAGATACCATAAACAAAAATAAAAACAAACTACAGATGGGGAGAAAATGTTTGAAACCTATATAACAAACAAAGCATTTTTCTAAGATGTAAGAACTTCTACAGTTCAATGAGACATAAACAAGTAATTGACAGAGGGGAACTATAAATGGCCAATCAACATATGAAACAATGCTTATTCAACTTCACCCGTAACTAGGAAAATGCAAAATGAAACACAAATATATTATTATCCATTAGATTTGCAAAAATAAAAATACAATATCCACTAACACCAGGTAATTTCATTCATGTTGCCAGGAGTGTAAATTGATACAGGTTTTTATTAGAGAGCAAATTTGACAGTATCTATTAAAATTTTAAATGTGAATACCTTATGACCAGCAGTTCCACTCTTAGGTATACAGCCTAGAGTAACAATTGCATGTGTTCATGAAAAGCATACAGAAAGGATGCTCACTGTAGCATTCATTATGGATTAAAAAATTTTAAAACACTCTAAACTGCTACCAGTAGAGCGACTAAATGAGCTATGGTACAACCATACTATGGAATTGTATTTGGCAGTTCAAAAAAATGAAGTAGGTCTATATGTACTCACGTGGAGATGTTAAGTGAAAAAAAGAAGTTGCAAGATGATGTATAAATCATGATGCCATTTACATACATCTGTCCCTTCCCAATTAAACAACAGACATCTTTCTCTGAATAGAAATGCATAGAAAAATGTCTGCAAGGATAATCAACGACCTGAAAATAGTTACCTCTGGAGAGGAGAATAAGTATATGTATTACTTGCATAATTAAAAATAAAAAAGAATGAAAAAATTTAAAGGAAACCGATAGAATGGGTGTTGATTGCTCATTTTTAAAAAAAGCTTTTCTGGTGGGCTGGTTGAGTGGCTCAGTTGGTTAAGAGCTCGCTCAAGAGTTTGAGCTCTGAGCAACAGCAGTTCGATGCCCGGCCCGAGCTGAGCAGTCGCTGAGCTGCCAACAGGTGGCAGGATGACTCAGCTAAAAAAAAAAAAAGATAACAGTAGAAAAACTTTTCTGAGCTGGGGAAAAGAGATAAAGTAGTGTCCAGAGGGAGGCAAGGAGGTCAGGGGTGACTTTTTTGAGCATGGTAGAGATGATAAAGGCTTGAACAGCAGAAGCTTCAAGGATAAAGAGGAGGGGGCAGATGTGAGAGAAAGAATCCACAAGACATAGTAGCCAAATTGATGTGGGGGACTAGTTCAGTTTATAAAATACTAAATGTCAACTGTGTGCCAGGTACAGTGTAAAGAACCAGGAATACTAAGAATGATGTATATGTTGATGGACAAATAAAATACTAAAGAGAATACCTCTAAATTTTCATCATTCAATGAATGTGTTGATAACTAAGATGCTGGTAAAGGTAGAAAACATCTATAATGGGTTGAACAGTGAATGAGGAGTAAATTTTTTTTAAAAGGAGTACATTATTTAGAATTAGTTTCAGCTGAACAACACAATAAAAAATAATAAAAAAAATCAAGAAAAAAAAGAGTACATTATTCTTTCAAAAAAATATCCATCCTTCCATTAAATATTTATCGTGCACTTATTATAGGCCAGGCCCTGTGGTAGGTGCAGAAGACACTTGATTATTAAAGGAAGAAATGTATGGTTAAGGAAAGATTTTTTTTTTGAGATGAAGGAAGACTTAAGCATGTTTATAGATTGAGAGGAAGGAGTCAGTAAGAGGTGAGGAGCTAATAGGTGAAGAAAGGTTTTCAAAGAGCCTGAAAGAATGCAATCAAGTGCACAAGGGTGATGGACCTTGAACAGGATGAAGGACCCTTCATCCTCAGAGACTAGAGAGAAACAAGGAAGAATTGATTCATTATTTCATTTTATGGGGGAATTAGGGGAGGGGAACCGTGTTGGGGAATTGGGGTAGGGGAACAGCCATGTTGTTGTCCTTCAATCTGAGTTGTGGAGGGCGCAGCAAGCTCAGCTCCAAGGTACTGTATTCAATTAGATGTGGGTGGGCGTAGCCACCATTCCATGCAGGAGTTGAATCAGCAGCCTCGTTGTAAAGAGTGCATACTCTGTCCACTGAGCCATCCAGGAGGCAGCTCAGCTCAAGGTGCTGAATTCAGTCTTTCGTTGCGGGCAGGTGTAGCCCACCATCTCGAACAGGCAACCTTATTGTTAGGAGCACATACTGTCACCAGCTGAGCCATTCTGCCACCTGTTGGCAGCTCAGCGGCAGCTCAGCTCGGGTGCAGCTCACTGGTCCATGTGAGAATTGAACCGGTGACCCTGTTGCTCAGAGCTCACACTCTTGAGCAAGCTCTTAACCAACTGAGACACTCAGCCTGCCTGAATTGATTCATTTTTAAAAGAGAGGGAGGGAGGCAGGAAGTTGGGGTACTGTGAGCCTGGTGGCCTTGATTTTGTTGGTCAAGTAGGAGGTAGACCATCTTGTGAGAGTGAAGGGGTCATGAGTAAGTTTTGGAGCTTGAGGAAAGTAGTAAAAGTTTGGAATGATCAGTGAAGGCAATGGGAAGGGAGCCAATCAAAGTCAAGTAAAGGGATTGTCATATTGTTTTAGAGGTCCATACACACATGGGCCATGGATTTGTAGTGGTGCCAACACCTGTAGTTTTCTGATTGCTTCTAGCCAACTTGAGCAGCAGTGGTGTAGGAGTAGAGAGAGTAGATCCTGAAAGTAATTCAGCACAGCAGTTTTGCTAGGCAAATTGGGTAGAAGACAAGGGCACAATGAGAATGGTGGTGTTGATAAAAGAGTGGCTCAGATAATCAATTATGGGGTTCAGTCTGGGATGAGAAGATGAGGCCAGGAAGAGACTGATATCCTGTGAGATAAGGTCAAGGTCAAGGTACCAGAAGACTATGCAGTGAAAGATCAGGTTTAAGACAACTGAAGTCATAAGAGCTAGAAAGATGTGAGGTGGTCAGGTAGTGGGGTACTAGTGGTAAGGTGTGTAGATGGCTGAATTAGAGGGAGCTGAAGGTTGTGAAGTTGAGGCTATCAAGGAATAAAGAGGCTGAAAGTTTGATGGGTTTTCCACAGCACCTTGCGGTCCCCCAGAAGAGGATGGACGAGGTCTCGAATGAAGAAAGGGCTTTACATGGAGGTAGAGGAGTAACAGTCCAGAATTGGCAATAAGGAGCTATGTGAATGCCCACCCCACTTACCCTAAGGTACACAGGTTATGGGAGAATGAGAAGCCTACACTGAAGAGTGCTGCCAGGTATTGGTGTCCTCAGGGTTGTGGTGCCCTTCGGGGAGAATGAAGTTTCCACTAGTGCAAAGAGGTAGGCAAGTTCTATGAGAGGCAGATGATATAGGCCAGCACTTCTCAAACTTTAATGCTGCGTACAAGCCATTGCGGCTCTCAATAAAATGTAGATTCTGATCCTTTAGGCCTGGGTTGGGGACTGGAGATTGTGCATTTTTAATAAGCTCTGGGGTGATGCTAGTTTTGCTGGTCTAAGGACCACACTCTCCTTCTCTGAGTGGTAAAGATGTAGGCAATTTTGTTTATCATGGTACAGGGGTTTCAGAGGGCACAGTGGAAGAAATGTTATTGAAGGAAGATAGCTACAGGAGGACAAATCCATGGAGGATAGAGCAGAATAAGGATGAGTGTATAGGGAAGAAGAGGTAACTGGAAGGATGGTGGTAGAGTGAAGTAGCTGTTGTCACTTTTGGCATTATTCCAGTAGATTCTGACCCTGTGGTAATTTGACTTTGGTGCCTGAGATGGTGGTGTTCAAGTACAGTGTCCCTGACCAGGCCTTGTGGGTTTCCAGCGGGGAGCTTCTGATGGCTGTATTGGCACAGAGGACTGGCTCATGGGAAATGAAGGAGACTAGGATGACTTATAGGTGTCTAGGAAGTGCAGTAGGAAGATGATGTGGTAAGGGAGGCCATGGGAATAAGTGGGACCACTCAGGGACACTGTGAATGTAATGTGTAGAAGAACAACAGCATATGGTCCAGAATGGAACCTCAGAGACAGGCCAAGAATTTAAGTTATGATGAGTGAGAACAAAGAGTTACAGATGAAGGATTTAATGGGGGCAGTGAAGCCAGAAGACAGAGTTTCAAAAAGGGACTGATCAACATTATCAAGAAAGATGACAGTTGAAAAGTATTCACTGAGAGGTAAAATTATTAGTTTTCTATTATGTCTGTTTAGGAAACCCAAGGTAATCAACTGAAAAACAATTTTAATGAACAATTTCAAAATAAATATGCAGAAAGCCATAGGCTTCTTACAAACCAACAATAACCAATTAGAAAACATTATGGAACAGAAGACCCCCCCACTTCACAGCAAAAAAAAAAACCCACAAAAACTTACTGTACCCTACCCACAAGACCCTATGTGATCTGTCCCCTGCTGCCTCATTTACTTCATCTCTTATTATTCTTATTTTCATTGAGGTGAAATTCACATAACATAAAATTAACTATTTTAAAGTGAACTATTCAGTGGCATATAATACATTTACAATGTTGTGTGACCACCACCTCTGTCTAGTTCAAAATATTCTTATCACCCCAAAAGGAAACACATTAACCAACAACTCCCCATTTTCCCCACCCCTTAGCCCCTGGTAACCACTATTCTATTTTCTGCCTCTATGAATTTGACTATTCTAGGACTTCAGATATGTGGATTTGTACAATAGTTGTCCTTTTGTGTCTGGCTTCTTTTACTTATGGTGTTTTCAAGGTTCATCCATGTGGCAACATGTATCAGAACTTTCTTTTAATGACTAAGTGATAATCTATTGGACGGATTTTCCATATTTTGTTTATTTGGTCATCATTTGATGGGCTTTGGGTTGCTTTCACCTTTTGGCTATTGTGAATAGCTTACTGTTTTTCCTCCTTTCACTAATTCCCAGCTCCTTTGCCCTGTTCCTATTGTTCCTATTGTTCAAACTTGCCTCATCATCATGTATTATTCCTCTGCCTGAAATGATCTTCTCCCCGATTCTCCATGGCTCTCTCATTATTTTCTTTGCAGCTCAAATGTCACCTCAGAGAAGCCTTCACTCCTCACTATATTTATAGAAGCTGAACCCTCAGTAACTTTTTATCTCATTATTTGATTGCGTTGTCTTTATAGTGCATATCACTAACTGAAATGAATAAGTAGTGCCTAGAGCATGGGTTTTGTGACTTTGGCCCCTTTAGCAATCTAGTGAGATCTATGGGCTCGTTGTCAGAATAATGTTTTTTTTTATTTTAAAGATTTTATTGAGGAATTGAGGGAGGAGAACAGTGTTGGGGAACCAGGAAAGGGGAACAGGCAAGTTGATGTTATTTTGTTCTTCTGTCTACTTGTGGAGGACGTCACTTCACTGGCTCATGTTGGTATTATCATTGTGCTCTTCCCGGGTGAGGCAGTCGCTTGCCGGCCTCTGGATGGCTGCTCCCAGCTGCTCACGGCAGCTCACGCTGGCTGCCAGCCACTCACGGTAGCTTATGGCAGCCCATTGCAGCAGGGTCTGCAGCCTACGCCATCGCAGGGGACTCACGGCAGCCTAGCCCCAGGTCGAGGTGCCATTCACCATCTTAGCTGCAGAGGGCAGTGTCACTGGCCCTCATATGTGGGATCCGAACTGGGGCCCTCTGGCATCCCAAGCCAGTTCTTTTTTTTTTAGCTGAGCCACCCTGCCACCTGTTGGCAGCTCAGCGGCAACTCAGCTTGGGCTGGACTCGAACCGCTGTTGCTCAGAGCTCAAACCCTTGAGCGAGCTCTTAACCAACTGAGCCACTCGGCCGGCCCCCAAGCCAGTTCTTAACCAACGTGCCACTTGGCAGACCCCAGAATAATGTTTTTAAATGTCTAAAATACACCAATTATACTAAAAATACAATTAATACCAAAATATGTTAAAATTGTGACTTAGTAATCCATGTACTTCTCTATTAATTCTTGAAGTAACAGTATCTATATGCAGGTCTAATAACTATCATAATTTAAAAAGTATGATGAGTATAAATTCTATTTTGAAACATTTGCAACAACTTTAATAGGAAACAAAAATATTGATGATTTTTATTGGTTATGAAATCTCAGTTACTGCTAAAATTACTGTAGGTTGTTACCTATGTTTGTACCTGAGAAAAATGATAAACTTTAGTTAGAGCTTAGTGAAAAAGATGTGTTTTCTTCCCTGTCCAAGTTCATGGATGCTATGAGTTCTATCCATAAGCCCCTTGGAGGTCTGTGGACCCCAGGTTAAGTGAAAGATAAAACAATAGTGATGAAGAGGGGTAGAGTATGTTGGAGCTGGGTTTTGTAAGAGATGGAAGAGATCACACTAAGCCAGGGAATAACAAGCTAGAAGAAAGCTCCCTCTTTACCCCTCCATGGAACTTGGGTGTGAGAGATATAGAAATTTCCAGGTGAGAATGATATGAGGGGAACAGCATCTTTGAAAGTGAGTTAGCTATCACTTAGAGGAAGGAAGCATTTTGTGAGGAGGTTGCCTGTGGGATTTTGTTTACCATGGACTGGAGTCCAGTAAGCATAACAGAGTAGGGTGGGCGAGATGACCACTGTAGGAAGATGAGCCATTGGGAGTGGGAGTGGAACTCTTATTGTATTCCAGATACTGAAGAGACAAAGATGAATAAGACAAAGGTGAATCACTCATTTAAGATTAGTTTAAACCAAATCCTTTTGGTTCATGGCTGGTTTGGCTGGTCCAATTCATGCACAGCTTCAGCGACCCAGAGGCAGCAGTGGAAAGATAGGTCTAGGGCAGGGGTTGGCAAACTTTTGAGATGGAATATACCCAAAGAGCAGCATGTGACTCATGAGCTGCAGTTTGCCAACCCCTGGTCTAGGGTATCACTAGAGAGTCAGGGGGAAAAAAGCTAAAAATACACCATTTTCCTTCTTCCTTTCATCCCTTTTGTAGAGAAAAATACTGAAGTTAAAAAAAAGTTATGTAATGGAAAAAAATGAAGTAGTGCCATGGTTAGGTCATTGAAAACAGCCAGTCATCAAAAAATTTATTAGAGGGGCCGGCCGAGTGGCACGATGGTTAAGAACTCGCTTGGGATGCCAGAGGGCCCCGGTTCGGATCCCACATATGAGGGCCAGTGACACTGCCCTCCACAGCTAAGAT
>NW_017731858.1:1219867-1233955 GCF_001890085.2 Hipposideros armiger | reverse complement strand
TTGGCAGCTCAGCGGCTGCTTAGCTCGGGCTGGACTCGAACTGCTGTTGCTCAGAGCTCAAACTCTTGAGCGAGCTCTTAACCAACTGAGCCACTTGGCCGGCCTCCTGTGATTCTTTTTTTAAAGGCATTTTTCCTTCTCTACTAGGAGGATTTTTTCAAAAAACCTCAGGTTGGGGGCTGCTGCAGATAGGAGGCATTGGCTGGGTCCCGCGCCTCCTTTGATCATGTTTCCTCTGGCAGTGCTATCTGCAAACTCACTGCGTCAGGCTGGATAACGAACCTCTTCTAGCCTGAAAGGATGAATGAAGCCCCCCAGGTGGAGAGGCAGCAGATGGACAGGGAGATGAGAACAGAGGCAGGGCAGAAGTGAAGCTGACCCAGTTAGAGTAGAAAGAGGCTGCAGGGGCTGCAGGAATGGCCTGAATAGGAAGTGAGAAGCTTCCCAAGACAAGGAAATAGAGGACTACATGTTGTTTAAGAAGCCTTGGCAAGGCCTTCGGGCTGCAAAGAGGGGCTGTGTGTGGAGACTTAGTGAGCTTGTGTGTGTGTGTGTGTGTGTGTGTGTACATCTGCAGGCTGTTGCGGGGAGCGGGTATCCTTATCAAATTTTGCCGCAATACTTAGATTTTAAAATCACAACCTTGGAGGAAATGAGAACCAGAAAAATCTGGAGCCAAGTGGGGAGTGCCACTGAATCTTGCAAGACTGAGCAGAACCCAAAATGTTCTAATAGGATTTCCCAGCAGTGGGTCAAGGACAGGTCTTGCCCACCACTGGGTACCTAGCTCCCATACTAGGCACTGGGGAGGGGCACAAGAAGCAAAGACTTAGGCCCAGCTTGGAAGATGATCAGCCCATCTACAGATACTGCCAGTGAGCTCCATGCTACATTGGGGCCCCATGGGAGATAAAGAAGTGCCCTTCACAGTCCCTGCCCTTCAGAAGGACGCAGTCCATTTGAGGGAACACTAATCCTTGTGAAGCAACAGTAAGCGATCCAATAGAGTAATTATTATTATTATTATTATTATTATTATTATTATTAAGATTTTATTGGGGAATTGGGGAAGGGCACAGTGTTAGGAAATTGGGGACGCTCGAAGTCCAGTCACAGCTTTCAATCTAGTTGCTGGGAACGGGGGCACAGTCCACCGTCCCACGCAGGAGTCGAACCGGCAACCTTGTTAAGAGCATGCACTCTCACCAGCTGAGCCATCCGGTCGCCAGTTGGCAGCTCAGCTCAGGCGCAGTTCACTGGCCCATGTGGGAATCGAACCAGCAGCCCTGTTGCTCAGAGGTCGTGTTCTTAACCAACTGAGCCACTCGGCCGGCCCGAGTAATTATTTTTTATGCTCCTGGATCACAAAAAGGATTTCTGGCATAATTGGGAAAGGCTATATGGAGGAGGTGGGCACTTGACTGGGCCCTGAGGTCTGGGAGAGCAAGATTGGGATGAGAAGGGAGACATGGGCATTCCAGAGTGAGGACACACAGATGGGCATAAGTTTGGCTTATGTAAGATGAAGGAGGTGACCAGCCTGATGAAACTGGAGGTCCACTGAGGGGAAACATGGAGAAATCCAGCTGGATGGGACAGATTATTGAGGGCATTTTAAACTTCTCCAAGGGACTTTATCAAAATCCCCATTTTTGAAGTGGTTTGGCCATTTCCCGACTCTCTCCTTTAGCTACAAGCCCATTGTGGAATTCATCGATGCCCAATTTGAGGCTTACCTGCAGGAGGAGCTGAAGATCCGCAGGGTACTGCACACTTACCACGACTCCCGCATCCATGCCTGCTTGTACTTCATCGCCCCCACGGGTCATTCCCTGAAGTCTCTGGACCTAGTGACGATGAAAAAGCTGGACAGTAAGGTATGGAGGCAGGGGCGAGGGCAGGAAGAAGGCTGGGCAAGCTGGATCACTCTTACTGGTCTCTTGTGCAAAGTAGAGGCCAGATTCTAGGAGAGGTTTTTGTTTTTGTGTTTTTTTTAACAGCTTTTATTCACTGATCTGTTTTTTATTTGTTTTGTTTTTTAAGATTTTATTGGAGAATTAGGGAAGGGGAATAATGTTGGGGAATTGGGGAAGGGGAACAGCCAAGTTGTTGTCCTTCAATCTTAGTTGTGGAGGGCGCACTAGCTCAGCTCCAAGTCCTGTCGCCATCCGGCTGCCTGTCAGCAGCTCATAGCTGCTCAACTCAAGGTGCCGTGTTCAATCTTATTTGCGGTTGGGCGTAGCCCACTATCCCCTGAGAGAGTCGAACCACCAACCTTGTTGCTAAGGGCGCACACTCTAACCACTGAGTAATCCGGCCGCCCATTGGCAGCTTGAGGCAGCTCAGCTCAAATTGGGCCGGTGGAGTGGCTGCCCAATCTAGAGCTCCCAGACCTCCCTTTCAGAGCTCTTTTCAGGACCCCAGCTCCATCCATGCCACCCCATTGGAAGCTGCTGGCAGGAACGACTGTTCTTCATGTGAACCTGAGCTTGGGGATGCTCTGTCTCACTAAGTCACATTTCAAGTTTCTTTACCTTCTGGCAACAAAAATTTTGTCCCTTCTTGGAGGAATTTCAAGGGTCAGGGTTCAGGTGGCTTGAATTTTGGGACAGCATTAAGCCTTTCTCCTGCTGCCTGAACTTGGATGTTTATGCCTGCTTTCTTTATGCAGAAATTAACCACAAGACTCAGACAGTATAACTTTTTGCATATATCTCAGATCAAATTGGTAACTGAGACGGTCTTCTGTGCCTAACTGGGTTGGCTCATCAGTGTTTGCTGCCAGAAAGAGAGCCAGATGTGCATCTTCACTGAGCTCCATCCTGCCCCCCCTTCCTGCCATTACCCATATGGGTCTCCATCATACTGGATGGGTTGGGACAGTTTACTGTTAGCAAGGAGTTGCCATCTTTCCCCTTGTCAACCACAGATTTCAAATCACCGGAGCAGTGACTTTGATATTAAGATATCACACAGGGGCCGGCCGAGTGGCGCGATGGTTAAGAACTCGCTTGGGATGCCAGAGGGCCCCGGTTCGGATCCCACATATGAGGGCCAGTGACACTGCCCTCCACAGCTAAGATGCTGAACAACAGCTCAACCTGGAGCTGGGCTGCCATGAGTCGCCGGCGACGGCGTAGGCTGCAGCCCCTGTGGCAGTGGATTGCCATGGGCTACCGTGTGTAGCCAGCAGCCAGCGTGAGCGGCCAGCAGCCGCAGTGAGCGGCCGTCCAGAAGCCGGCGACTGATCTGCCTCACCCGGGAAGAGCGCAATGATGGTGCCAACTTGGGCCAGTGAAGCAACGTCCTCCACAACTAGATTGAAGAACAAAACGACAGCAACTTGTCTGTTCCCCTTTCCCCAATTCCCCAGCACTGTTCCCATCCCCCCAATTCCCCAATAAAAAAAAAAAATATCACACAGCCCATCAATTTGGGTCTTAGCTGGTAGACAGCTCATGGTTAAGACTCTGGACTTAAGAATAAGGCTAAACTTGGATCTGGATCCCAGTTCTGCTACTTACCTGCTCTATGGCCTTGGACAAGTTATCCTCTCGATGCGTCAATTTCTCTTTGGTAAAATAATGGTAATGATACCTCATGGAAGGGTTATTGTCAGGATTAATTGTATTAATCCATGTAAAGCGCTTACTTCAGTGCTCAGTACTTTGTAAGCACTCATTGTCACTTACTATATTGTTATTTGGCTTACAGAGGTGGCCAGTCCTAGACCATTGGGTTGAGCTGTGTCCTCTGGTAGCTGGTGGAAGTCCTAGGCAACGCTGCTATCAGTTGTAGATTACCAACCATGACCCCACTTTGCTCCTCCCTTTCTTAGGTGAACATCATCCCCATCATTGCCAAATCAGACGCCATTTCTAAGAGTGAGCTAACAAAGTTCAAAATCAAAATCACCAGCGAACTTGTCAGCAATGGGGTCCAGATCTACCAGTTCCCTACAGATGATGAGTCGGTGGCAGAGATCAATGGAACCATGAATGTGAGTGGGGGCACAGGGGTTCAACTTGCTGGCCATTTGCTCTTCATTTCTATTATTAATATTATTTCACCAAATTAGCAGTCAAACATCTTCAACATCCATCTTAGTGTAGTCAACACTTGGTTATCTGAGTCTCAAGTATTTGTGAGAGAGAATCCAGAACCAAACAGCTCCTCTCTCCTAGCCATGGCTGCTTCAAAGCTTCAGAGATTAATAGAGACTGAGGGAGGGAAAGGCTGACTCCAGGAAGAGGCTGAAGCTGGGGATTCAGACCTCTCCTTCCACCTCCTCTTTGATCCTGTTCTGGTCTAGGCCAGGAAGCCCCTGGGGGCATTCCTTGTCTCTGACCCAAACGGTGTGGTGACAACTGATGCAGTGAAAGAAGGAATGGCTAAACAAGTTGGCTGGCTTTGGAGATTGAAGGATAAGCTATGTTCAGATAATCAGGCCCTTTGCCTCTGGGAGAAAAAAATGATATATAGCCTCCAATTTTCCTGGTGACTAGAGAAATGTTATTTTTAAGTTTCAGGGTTATACTTTGGTTTATTAAATATGAATGAATTTAAAGAAACCAACTTTCCATCTTGCCTCTCCTCCCCCTCTTACTCCCATTAGATCAATGAGTAATGAGGAAGGCAGAGAGTCAAACATCTCCTCGTGCTTTTTCACAATGTGTTGATGCTGTTGCCGTGAAATCTTCAATGTTGTGATTTCAAGGAGCCAGCTAATAGCTTTCAGAAAGTCTCTGCTTTGGGAACAGACATTTTTTTTCTCTATTGAAAGGCATCAGTTTTTCCTAGTGACATAATGCCTGGGTATAGCCAAACTCAGGAAAGCCTTGTAATAAAAGCCATTTTTAGAAAACTTTTCCTGCTGCTGCTGCCCCAAAAGTTATCGTTATAGCATCAGCCACCACCTCCTATGAATTGGCTGACAAATTAGCATAGCAGGGCAGAAGTCATTGTCTCGCCTGACTTCCTGCCCATCAGTACACTCAATATGTTTGTTATTAGAAGTCCCTCATCATCTTTGACAAATTTGGCCCAAAAGTAAGGCTATGTGGATTGTGGTAGGTGGAGTTATACCTCTGACCTGTTGTGAGAATTAAAAAAAAAATCAGTGCTCATCCTTTCAAGCAGTAAGGGTGTTTCAATGGAAACCAGGCTTGTCATAATGAGAAAACCTGAAAGGGTGCCTAGCCTGCAGAAAAACAGGAGCCTAGAGAGTAGCGTCATCTGATGTAACTGGCACTGATGTCTGGAAGCGCCTGTCACGTCCGAACATTGGGTGCCATGATATACCTTCAAACTTGGGTTCCCTAAGTCACCTGGCAACTTTTTCAGGCTGTGGTTTGCTTTGCTAAGAGTAGAGAGGGGCTAAGAATTCTCAGCAATCTCAAGGTGTCACACAAAACTACATCTCACTACATTACTGAACTCAGGTTCAGTGACACTTACCACCCAAAGAGCCCCAAAAAACTAGAGTGACAAGGGTTGGTGAGGAGAAAAGCGTCCTTTATTCTAATAGATGCCAACAGCTAGGGAAGATGGCAGACTCTTGTCTAAAAAACCACCTTCCTCAAGCCAAAATGATTTAAGAGGTTTTATAGGCAGGTGGGTAAATGGGAAAGAACAAAGGAAAGCAGACCTCAGGGCTAATAGTTGAGAAGTCGTCTCCTGGGGTCTTCTGAGGCCTCAGGGCTGCCTCAATGTTATCTTAAATCTTACTTGTGATTATGGGTCCCTGGCACCTGAAGATTAAAGAAACTGCTCTTTTCAGGTTAAGATGTTTGTTAATTAAAAAGGTATGGGTAGCCTTGAGAAAGGGAACAGACAGAGTTCTTCAGTTAACCAGTGGGAGGAGAAACAGAGGAAATGGCTGAATATCAGGATGGATCAAACTGCAAACTATCTAAGTTTGCTTGGAAGATGTGGGAATCGAACCAGCTGGCCCTGTTGCTTAGAGCTCATGCTCTTAACTAACTGAGCCACTCAGCCGAGCCCATTAAACTGCCTCTTATAATCTGGCCTTGACAACCAGTTCACTCCAGGATTTGGAGTGCTCACCTCTTCTGTTGCTCGACACTCTAAATAGGTGTGTCAGACCAGCAGGGATGAGCTTTGAAATGAAAGAGACCTGGATTCCACCCTTGCTCTGCCTCTTGCTACTGTGTGCCTGCTGGCAAGTTGCTTAGCTGTTCTGGAACTCAGTTTCTTTTTCTATAAAATGGCATAATAAGAGTGTCTACCTCCAACATTGTTGTCAAGATTCAATGAAATAATGCAAAGTAGAGCACCTGGTATAGAATGCATAGGGTTGAGTGAATTCCTGTTGCTGCGAATGCCAGTTCTATAGCTACCAATACTATTAGTACAATCGCTACTGCCTACTCTGTGAAGCCTGCTTTGATTCCCCACGTAGTTAGCTGCTCCCTCCTCTGTGTTCCTCCAGCCCTCGAGCCTGTTTATATTCTGAACCTTTCTGTATTATTATTGTTGGCATGTCTCTCCCCTACCAGACTGTGCACTCTCCAGGGGCAGGCTCTGACCTTTTTAAATATTGTATTCTTCTTAATGCCCAGCACATAGCAGGATCTCAGTAAATATTTGTAGAATGGATGAATGAGCAAATGCGTCAAAGTATCTATGATCAAGGCCTGTTTCTCCAAGCAGGCTAAGAAAGCTCCCGTGGACTTTTTACTTGTCCTTGTAAAGCCCTATTCAGGGTCACCTGGTGTGTAAACAATATTTACCCAGTGGTTCCATTTGGCCAATGATCACTCAGCACTTATAACCTGGTCAGCTCCCTGCCAAAGAGGTGCTAAGAGCATTTCCTAGGCCCACACTACCAACTGTAGGCAGATGCCTCCTTCTTCTCTGAACTACAAAGTCTTCATCAGTCAGGCTTCGCTCCTCATTACCCCCCTGCAAGCACCCAGCTCAGACCCTTGTTTGTATTTGGCCTTCCTTTTTTCTTTACTATTCCCATGGCCCTGCCACTGCCATTCAAGGAGTATATATATGAAGCACCTACTATGTGCAGGACACCAGACCATACATTTGTGCCCTTGGTCATATTCTGTCTTATATGATTTTGGGGTATGTAATTCAGGCTTCCCCAACAAAATTGTAAGCTCCTAGAGGGCGAGGGAGTGTGTCTTTTTATTTTGTCTCACTACAGCACCCAAAAAAAAAACCCAGCACAGTCATGGGCATGTGGATTAATACTTATGGACTTGACTTCTAGGCTCAGGAGTTCAGTGTGAACTCTTGCTCAAGGGAAAGACAAGAACAAGATGTGTACAGCTCAGTCAGCAGTGTGGTTTCAGCATATACCTATTCTCGGGGCGCTCTCTCTCTCTGAGAAAGGAGGAAGACCAGTGATCCCAGTCCCCTCTGTTCTCCTTTAGCTTCAGTCTACACGTAGCCCCCCTCATCCTACTCACCCGCCTTCCAAAGGCTCTTCCCCTCAGCAATTGTGAATACTGAAGAGCTAGCTAATCTGTGTATCTGCTTATTCTCCTGATATTCTGTCTCTGTCTGTTCCCTATGCATTCAGGTATGTCATTGTTACCTTCTATTGTGAATTTCTGAACAGCAGAAGCCTGGACTAGGCCTCTTACTGCCACACAGCTTGGTAGTTTAAGAAATGCCTCTTGATGTTGATGACAGTGAGGGACACTGCAGCATGAGGGCTTGAGGTGTACGAGATGAGCAACAGTTGTATTGTGGGAGCCTCTGCATTTCCCCTGGAGTTCTGAGCTTTTGTTTGCCTTCCATTTCAGGCCCACCTGCCTTTTGCTGTCATTGGCAGCACAGAAGAACTGAAGATAGGAAACAAGATGATGAAGGCCCGGCAGTACCCTTGGGGCACAGTGCAGGGTGAGTGAGTCTCTAGGAGACAGCAAGAAGGGAGCCCCTTCTGTCTGTCCCTTTGCTTGTCCCCAGCCACTGTGTAACCAGTCTCTAACTTGTCCCCAGTCTCTACTCCTTTGGCTTTGGCCTCAAACAGCCATAGGGGTCACCAGCAGGCAAACTATATCCATACTTATATTCTCTGCTCTTTGTCTCCAATGGAAAAAACATTCCTAAAACAAAAACAAATGTACCTGGAGCGAGGTGGGAAGGAGTGTGCAAGAAAGCATGTGTCCTTACTCGAGTGTGCCAGAAGATGTACAACGATGTCCAAAGCAGTGGTGTTCATAATAACAAATAATTAGAAACAACTCAGGTATTCATTACAAATAAATTGGATGAATTGTGAAATGTTCAGATAATGGAATATTATACTGCAGCGAAAATGAAAGGATTAGTTACATCTGCATGAATGCATCTCAGAAACATAATGTTGAGCTAATTAAGTCATAGTAGAATACATGCTGTGTGATTCCATTTATATGAATTCCAAAAATAGACAGAACTAAGCAAGATATATATCTTTAAGGATTCATATGTAAGTGGTAAAACTATAAAGAAAAACAAAGGAATGATAAACCCAACAGTCAGGTTAAGCATCATGATGGGGAAAGAGAGATATGAAATCAGGAAGGGACATAAAAGGGGCTTCTAAGGTGCTGGTAATGTTTCACCTTGGCTGTGGATACATTAAAAAAATTCTTTAAATTGCACATTTCATACACTGTTTTGTATATATGATTATTCTGCAATTTAAAAACACATATTGTATTTACACTCAGGAAAGTTCCTTTTATGGTCTGTCTGATGCATGTTACACTCGGGTTAGTCAGTTCAGTGGAAAAAAACAAGGCCTAGGACTCTGCCATTGGTGGAAGAGGTGCCTGGTCCTCTGAGTCTGCAACTATAAGCCAGGTCTGGGATTACAGGGCACCATGTGTGACAGTGGCTAGCTCACTGCCTACTCACAGGAGTAGGAAACAATTGAAAGCAGGTGGGAAGTTGTCCACATTGTACCCAAAGGCCAGTATGATTTAGGACACACCAGAGACCCTCCAGCGGCAGCCAAATTTTCCATCAGTAGAGCAAGACTGGTTGTCAGAGCTCCGCTAAATTTAGGTCCTCTTTGCCAAGACTGGGAATGCTCCACTAGGAATATTTGCAAATGGTTTCCGGACCAACATTCCCACCCTGAGAATGAATTTGTGGTCTGAGAGACAGGAACCTGGGGTGGCATGAGGAGAAGCCAGCAGGTATGGTTCCAATAACTTCCTCCAACTTAGACGCACACCTAACAAACAAAGTGTTTTTGAACATTTTTCTTGTAAGCCAGGGGTTCACTGTTCTGTTCGAGTGAGGAAGAAGCTGTGTATTGCCTGGTCAGCTTGTAGGGGCCTTGGAAGTCCTCCTGACTCTCTGGAGATGGTTCTGAAAAGCTGCTTGACTGATACAATTTTTTTTAAAGATTTTATTGGGGAGTTGGGGGAGGGGAACAGCATTGGGGAATCGGGGAAGGGGAACAGACAAGTTGCTGTCCTTTTGCTGTTCAGTCTAGTTTTGGAGGATGTTGCTTCACTGGTCCATGTTGGTATTATCATTGAGCTCTTCCCGGGTGAGGCAGATCAGTCGCCGGCCTCTGGACAGCCACTCACAGCGGCTCTTAGCAGCTCACGCCGGGTGCCGGCCGCTCACGCTGGTTGCCAGCCACTCACGGTAGCTCATGGCAGCCCACTGCAGTCTACACCATCACCGGTGCTCACGGCAGCCCAGCTCCAGGTCGAGCTGTTGTTCAGCATCTTAGCTGTAGAGGGCGCAGTGTCACTGGCCCTCATGTGGGATCCGAACCGGGGCCCTGCTGCTCCGAGCTGGCGTCCCAAGCCAAATCTTCACCAACGTGCCACTTGGCCGGCTCTTGACTGATGCAATTTTATTTTTTAAGATTTTATTGGGGAATTGGGGAAGGGGACCAGCCAAGTTGTTGTTCTTCAATCTTCGTTGTGGAAGGCGCCAGTTGCCATCTGGCTTCCCGTCGGCAGCTCGCGGCCTCTAAGCTCAAGGTGCTGTGTTCAATCTTAGTTGTGAGTGGGCGAAGCCACCATCCCATGTGGAAGTCGAACCAGCAACCTTGTTGTTAAGAGCGCACACCCATATCCACTGAGCCATCCGGGCATTAGCTCAGCTCAAGGTGCCGAGTTCAGTCTTAGTTGTGGGTGGGTGTAGCCCAGCATTGAAGAGGCAACCTTGTTGTTACAGCAGCTGAGCCATCCTGCCACCTGTTGGCAGCTCAGTGACAGCCCAGCTCGGGCGCAGTGTCACTGGCCCATATGGGAGTCGAACCAGCTGCCCTGTTGCTCAGAGCTCGCGCTTTTAAGCCAACTCTTAACCAAGTGAGCCACTAGACCGGGCCCTGCAATTTTTAATATTACCTTATGTTCAGGCTGGCCAAGTGGCTCAGTTGGTTAGAAGCACAAGCTCTGAGCAACACGGTCACCGGTTCGATTCCCACATGGGCCAGTGAGCTGCGGCCCAAGCTAAGCTGCCAATAGGTGGCGGGATGGCTCAGCTGGTGAGAGCACGTGCTCCTAACAACATAGTTGCCAGTTCGTCTCCCTCACGGAATGGTGGGCTATGCCTGCCTGCAACTGAGATTGAACACGGCACCTTGAGCTGAGCGGCTGCGAGCTACTGACGGACGGCTGGATGGCAACTGGACTTGGAGCTGAGCTAGATGCGCCCTCCACAACTAAGACTGAAGGACAACAACTTGGCTGTTCCCCTTCCCCAATTCCCCAACACTGTTTCCCTTCCCAATTCCCCAATAAAAATCTTAAAAAAATAAAAAATAAAAAAATAAAAGGAGCACTTTCAATTAAAAAAAAGTACCTTATGTTCTATGAGAGTGAGGAGCATTGTTCCAAAGGCAGTGGGTCTTAAGCGGAGAGGTTATGTGAACTGATTTGAGATTTGGAAAGTTTACCCTGATGACTGCAAGGCAATCTGCTGCAACTATGCTTCATTCTGTCATCCCACACCCCCTCCCTCCCCCCACTATCCTCTCCCATACCCTGTGAGACAGAATCTGGGGTGACTGCCTGCTCATCATGTCAGACCACACTGTCCCCACATGATCAGGCCTTTCCCATTCTGACACATTGGAGCCATGCCTAGACACATGTGCCAGAGCACTGCTCACAACCTTATATTCCAACCAGAAGTCCACACTGCTATGAATTGGTCCACATCTCTGTCCTTCTGGGCCACTGCCCCAAATGCAGATCTTTGCCACACTCTTGAGGAAAGGGCTTGTTCACTCAGGCTGGAAAGTGGAGTCCACTTTGTCCTGGTCACCATTGCTGCTGTTGAGGCCATTATCCACCCTCTAAAAAATACCTCCTTTGAAGCTTCTACTATTCAGATGGGCCACACACCCCTTGTCACCGTTGTCTATTGATGTCTTAGTTCTTCCACCTTGTTCTTTGGGGACTTTGGCACTTGGTCATATCCTTTACCTCTGCTTTAGATTACCTGAATTGGAATCCTAACTCTGCAACTTATTAGCTATGTAACCTTGCCTAACCTCACTGAGACCTTGCAAAGACTACTCCCTCATCTGCCTGATAGATTCCTATTCTTCCTTCAAGAGTCATCTTAGGGGTTGCCTTTTTGGTGAAGCCTTCACTCGCCCAGGAGTTCTTAGCCCCCTCCTCTTCTGGGCTTTCATTGCACCTTGGCTATATACCTCCATTTTTGGAATTTTTGCACTGCATTGTATTTGTCTATTTGCAGCTATTCTTCCACTAGCTCCTGACGGCAAGACTCCATGACTTCATTTCTGAATTCCCAGTGCCTCATACAATACTGGGAACAGAGAGTCCACAAATATCTATTGGAAGGACAGCTGAATGTACATGTGCCATTGTCCTAAAAGTGGTGCAGAGCAAGCACTCCTGTGTCTGATGAATCGGAGTTGAGTGGTTCTGAACATCTTTGTAGATATTTTTTATAGCATTGCAGTTTTCCATTACTGTCATCCTTGTAACTTTTCACTTGTTTTTCAGTAGAAAAGCAAATCAGGAAGCAAATTCACAGGCTGTATATATGCAGATTGAAAGGCGATGTCAATGTTAGACATTTCACCTCTCATTTTGTCAATTTGTGCTTCTTATGGCCTTCCTTGCAACACACTTTCAATCCCCTAACCCAGCGGTTCTCAACCTGTGGGTCGTGACCCCTTTGGGGGTCGAACGACCCTTTCACAGGGGTCGCCTAAGACCATCAGAAAACAAAAAGATATTTACATTACGATTCATAACAGTAGCAAAATTACAGTTATAGAGTAGCAATGAAAATACTTTTATGGTTGGGGGTCACCACAACATGAGGAACTGTATTAAGGGGTCGCGGCATTAGGAAGGTTGAGAACCGCTGCCCTAACCCTTCTATGCAGTTGAAAACGAGGCCCACTGCGACTTTGTGAAGCTGCGGGAGATGCTGATTCGGGTCAACATGGAGGACCTCCGGGAGCAAACCCACAGCCGGCACTATGAGCTCTACCGCCGCTGTAAGCTGGAGGAGATGGGCTTCAAGGACACCGACCCTGACAGCAAACCTTTCAGGTACCTCTCCTACCAGCCCAGCCCAGCCAGGGGTTATGGAAGCCTTGCCGTGGAGCATACACAGGGGCTAGACACAGGTACCCAGATGAGAGTGGCAGGGCTCAGTCACTCGCCAGTTCCACCTGCTTGTCCCTCTCTGCCTCTGCACACCTATCCCAGGGAGCTGTGGTGAGGGGGACTTGGTAAGCACAGGGCGAGGAAGGGGGCCCAGAGGACCAGAAAGGTCGATAGTCTCACGGCCACAAGTGCGTCTGCGTGGGCACGCACACACGGCAGCTAGAGGGGGGCCCTGAGCTGGAGTTTTGTTCTGCAATGTGGCAGTTTGTGCCTGTCATCTGCCCCACTTTCTTCATTGGGCTCCTGCTGCTCTGTTGGGTTTCCAGTGTGCTCTTTACCCTCCTGCCCATTATCAAAACCAGACAGGACCAGGTAGCAGTCCTTGTACATGTGTTGATGAACTTCGGGCTCTTCATTCACTGTCCTGAATGTTTGCATTCAAGTGCATTTTGTTTTGACCACAGGATGTTAATAAGCATTGACATACTTCTCAAATGAGAATTTAAGATGGTTCTAGAGAAAAGGAATGTTTTCAAAAGCAGTTTACTATGCCAATAGGTATGATATGCCAAGTATAAGTGATCTATATGCACGATGTGTGACATATGCCCCACATTTTAAGTGACCATATGGTGCCCTTTACTGGGGCTTTGTCTCATTTTAGGAAATGTCAGGCATCGATAAGCAAGTGAGGGGGAGGCTTGTGGACTAAGAAGGCTTTCAAATGGCCTTTGAGATCCCACTATACCTGTTCACGGTGGAAAGCCCGCCTGGGGGCAAAGCATAGCCAGTCCTTCAGGGATGCCTGGTTCTGGAGGGCGGGACTCACTCCCTTTCACCGACAGGAGCCGCTGGAGCTCCTGGGGTTGGAGGAAGGTATGCTCGTCTCTCTGGTGGGTGCTCCTTCCTTGGATTTCTGTCTTCTTCCCCTCTGCCAGCTTTAATCTGCATCTGTGGCAGAAGCGTTGTGCCTCTATCTGTTAATCTAGCCCCCTCGTCTCCTCCTTTGCTCCATCCTGAACACCTGTTAGCCATGTCTTCATCCTTTGCACTACTTCTCTGCTGACTCCTTTTCATGTTGCATGCAAACATTCTCATCCTAAAGAAACTTGCCCCTTAGTGCTTTTCCTCACCATCCTCTGCGCTGTTAAGAAGTTCAGCTCTGGGGCCGGCCGAGTGGCGTGATGGTTAAGATCTGGCTTGGAACGCCAGAAAGCCCCAGTTCGGATCCCACATATGAGGGCCAGTGACACTGCCCTCCACAGCTAAGATGCTGAACAACAGCTCGGCCTGGAGCTGGGCTGCCGTGAGTTGCCAGCAATGGCATAGGCTGCAGTCCCTGCTGCAGTGGGTTGTCATGGGCTACCATGTGTAGCCAGCAGCATCCAGAAGCCGGCGACTGATCTGCCTCGCCTGGGAAGAGCACAATGATGGTGCCAACTTGGGCCAGTGAAGCAATGTCCTCCACAACTAGACTGAAGAACAAAATGACAGCAACTTG
>NW_017731858.1:1212113-1217962 GCF_001890085.2 Hipposideros armiger | reverse complement strand
GCAGCAAGGGCTGCAGCCTACGCCGTCGCAGGCGACTCACAGCAGCCCAGCTCCAGGTTGAGCTGTTGTTCAGCATCTTAGCTGTGGAGGGCAATGTGACTGGCCCTCATATGTGGGATCCGAACCAGGGCCCTCTGGCATCCCAGGCCAGCTCTTAACCAACGTGCCACTCGGCCGGCCCTAGACTGAATTTCTTGATGGCAGGTACAGTGTCTGTTGGCTCTAGATGTTGAGATACTAGCATAGTATCACTCAGTCCTCTGTCTAGCACATGGGGGAGTCTCATCAGGTGTTTATTGTAACAGTTCACTAATGTGGTCAGTTTCAGAGCCAGGATCTGACTGGCAGCAGAGTGCTGAGGGAAGACCCAGAATGAGGAAGAAGAGACCTAGCTTCCTGTCCCAGCTCAGCTTCTAACTAACCATGCGGTCTTGAGCAAGTCACCTCACCTCTCTGGGCCTGTTTGCTCACCTATAAAACAAGAGTATAGAAGCAGATGTTCTAAGTCACTACCAGTTCCAAATATCTCCAGTTCACCAGGGCTGACCCATTCCCCTCAAGAAACCCTGTGATCCTGCTGTCACATTCCAAGCCAGCTGCCCATAACTTTGTTTTTCTGTTTTTACACCTCTCCCAGAATTGGGGAAGGGAAGATGCGGGAACCCAGGGAGGATCACTGGGGCCCGTTTTCATCAAATAGGAGCCATTTTGAAGACAGGGTAATTAACCTGACCGTGTTCTCAGCTTGCAGGAGACATATGAAGCCAAAAGGAATGAGTTCCTGGGAGAGCTCCAGAAAAAAGAAGAGGAGATGAGACAGATGTTCGTCCAGAGAGTCAAAGAGAAAGAAGCTGAACTAAAAGAGGCAGAGAAAGAGGTAAATGTGAGCCTAGGTGGTAGGCGGGAAGGGAAAGGATGCTGAGCTTTGGCATGGCAGGGGCTTCTGCCCCACGAGCACAGTCAGCAGAAGTCTTGCAGCCTCCAGGCAAGAATGGGGCACGACATCTATAGCCCTGCCTTGGCTAGCACAGAAGGGGCTGTGAAAGATGTCTTTTTGATCCCTCATTCCACAGGGCCAGTATGTTTTCTCATTCCATCTTACTTAATTCTCTAGAGCCACTCTGTCCATATGGTAGCCACTAGCCATGTGTGGCTATTTAAATTTAAATTAATTAAATATAAACAAAGTTTAAAACTCAGTTCCTGAGTCACATTAGCCACATTTCACATGCTTAGTCCTCTTGCAACTAGTGGCTATCGTATTGGACAGCATATATAGAATATTTCCATGGCCGTAGAAAGTTCTACTGGGCTGCATTGCTCAAGAGTCAAGACCTGACATAGGCCCTTGAGGTAAAGTGCGAGCTTATTCTTTTCCCTCTTCCTGGGAGTTCAGCGCTCAATAGGGACAGTTGATGATTTTCTTGGCTGTCTTGCCCCATCCCACCTGCTCTGATGGCCATGGGGAAAGATGGTCCCAGGCAGTCCTGTGTACATTGCCAAAACCTAACACAGTGACAGCTGGGGCATTTCCCCTGTCCCTTGGATATTCTGTTCCATTTCATGGTAGCATTAAAGAAACATCTATGAGGCTCTAGCAAGGTTTTAAACTAAGATTTAGTGGTTCTTCTGGAGTTCATCACTTAAGCCGTGCCTAATAGAGTGCAGTTAGTCCTCTAACTCTCACCTTGGGTCCCAGATCTCACTACCAATTTGCCCACTGATGCTCGATTAAGTGGCCTCAGCTCCAGTTTTGGTCATGTCAGCAACTGCCTCACCTCTCTGGACCTCGAAATGATAAAGGGAAGTACTTAATTACTTCTTAAATCTCTTACCCCACAATCTGCTGTGACTCTCTAGGGTTATCACCAAAGCCCAGGGCAAGGGTATTGATTTTATTTCATTTTCCCTTTTCAAAAGAAAAATGTGACCCAGTAATTTTAGGAGAGGTAAGGGGATCTCAAAGAGGAATGAATGAAAGGCCAATGGATAAAAGCCAGATTAAAGCAACTGATGGACAGAGCTTCCACCACCCTACCCCAAGTGACTAGTATTATAAAAGCTGGTTTACTAGGCAAGTCTGTCATCTGCCACGTCTTACTAAATGACAGTCCTAAATACCTCTAGGACCTGGAGACCTGACCTTCTTCACTGTATGCTGCAAGTGCTACAGAATCTTAAATTCTCTCCTGAATCTTCAAAAGAAAGTGAAAGTGTGCTTGGTCTGCTCTTACTGTTCAGGGTAGTTTATCACATTCTAGTTTTTTACCAACTGTACCTCTTGCTCCCTGATCCACTTACTACACTGGCATGTCCGAATATTCTTGCTGTTCTCCTTTGGGTCTCTGGCTCTATTCAGGGCTAGTTATGTGTCCCCTTGATCAAAGCTGAGGTCTCCACACATTCCATTTTATAATTTTTTTATCTCCTTTCATATCCAAGGGCAAGTATTTCCTTTGACCAGCTTTGGCATTGTTGAAGTTTGCTCTACGATCCATGGTGATCTTCCCTGATTGAAGATAATAAAAGGCAGGGGCCTCTTTCATATTGAGAGATCTCATTATATAATCCTCTAAAGAATGAATGGACGTTGGTTGGGCGAATTCCTTAACTTCTCTCACCTCTGTTTCCTCATAAAATGTGGATAACAGTGCCTACCTCATAGGAGTATTGAGATGATTCAATGAGTTAATACATATAAAGCGCTTATAAAAGTCAGTGCCTGGCCTATAATAAGCACTACATAAAGGTTATACTATTATAATTGATATTACTAACCATGTGTGGCAACTTTTTAAAAAAATAAAAATGTTTGATTAAGCAGAATACACAGTTCCCTGACCATATTCAGGAGCAGAAACTTGGAGGCAAAATGGCAGGAGGAGAAGGGGACTCTCTAGAACATGGTGCCTTTTGGTGCTAGCATAGCTGTCCCTGGCAGAAATGTCTCCTAAGGTCCCAAGGTCCTACAGGGTAGCAACCCTGCCAGTCTCCAGTTCCCTGGGCTCGGCTCAGCTGGGAGCTACTCACGGGGGACTCCTCCCAAATTCCCTGTGCTTTCCTGCTAGCTGCATGAGAAGTTTGACCGTCTGAAGAAACTACATCAGGATGAGAAGAAGAAGCTGGAGGATAAGAAGAAATCCCTGGATGATGAAGTGAACGCTTTCAAACAGAGAAAGACGGCAGCCGAGCTGCTCCAGTCCCAGGGCTCCCAGGCTGGAGGCTCACAGACTCTAAAAAGGGACAAAGAAAAGAAAAAGTAAGTGGGAGGCTGCTCTGGTGGTGGCTTCATTTTCCTCCTCTTAATCCCTTCAGGGCAGGGTCTGGAGGCTGAGGAGGCTGACGGCTGGTGACCAGAGGCGAGCTGTGGGCTATTAGACCAGTTTGGATACCTATAACTGGTTTCAGTGTCCACATGGGACCTAAGGATTCCCTGAATTTGGGGAACTGAGAGTAGGGGAGTGGTGTGGTCCCAGAGGCCCAGCCCTTCTGTTTGGTCTGCTTAGGAAAGTCCTCCAAACTCAGGTAGGAGGAGGAGAGGAAGGGAAAGGAGAGGAAAAGCAAAAGGAATGTGAGAGGGTAGAAGGAAAAAGGGAGGAAACAACGAAAGCTGCAAAGTTATAAGGAAGAGATGGACAAAAAGAAGGGTAGATAGAGGTTGGAGCTGATTGGGCTTACAGGCCTGTTTGCCCGTCCTATAACTGAGGTGTTTGCCTCTCCGTAACTGTAGGCCAACCCTCTCTCTGCCTCAGTTCTCACTAGATGCAGCCAAGAGTGCTTAACTGCTGCTGCTGAAGGCTGTAGCCCAGTTCTGACTTCTCACCCCTTTGCTGTCCCTCCTCTTGACTGCTTAGTTGTTTTCAGCCTGAGGTATAGAGAACTTTGTGGGGAGCCTTCAGATGCTGGAATACTACAGGTGACCCATCCTTAACCTGGGGAATGATTTTACAATCTGTAATTCTACCCTGGTATTTGGTAAGGCAGGATAGCATGGGTTCTCGGTTACCATGTGGGCCAATTATCCTGACCCAATGTATTCCTCATCCCAGAACCAGGGATGAGAAAAGCATTTCTGATGGGACCTATACAACAGTAGGAAAAAACCCAGTGGTCCCTTGTACTCTGTAGTTGTTTGAGCAGTGTGACTCAGAAAGCCCTCAGGTGGAATGTTAGGCAATGTCCTTATTAAAGGAATCTGAGGATCTGAAAGATGTCCATGGTCATTGCCCTTTGTTCTTAGCCACTCAGAGACTCAGTTCCTTACTCAAGTATTGGATATTTGTCAGAAGGAGGAAGCACTTGCCTTTCTTCTGTGCCTGACTTATCACTTAGGAATAAAACAGTGACTTTTGTACAATATTAAAATATTTTACATTTGAAGGCACTTGGTTTTACAATCCAATTATACTTTATTCAGAAGTGTAATTTGAACATTTGCACCAATTAATCTAGTGATTTTTGTTACTGAACCATAACACTATATGCCACATTCACTAATTAACTTTTTTTGATATTACTTAATGGATAAAGTTCAACTAACCAAAACAAAAACAAAAGCCTCTTTGGACACACAGTATGTTAACTGATCTGTCATGGTGTGTTAGTTGCACCAGCAGGCATGGATTCCTATTTTTAAGATCAGAAAGGTCTAAATTTGTCTTCCAGCTCTAACCTGCTTCCTTCATAGTCCTGTGGTATTTGGATCCCTTGGATAGTTTCACAGCCTCCTTGCAGGAATTAGGAGATTTTGTTTGTTTGAACCCCACTGACACTAACCTATAAATATTCCCTTTTTAGATGTTCAGTGGAAGTTCCTCCCAGATCAGGTTTTCTCCCAGTTGTCTCAAATTATCTGACCAACCCCAGCCCCAGGCAGAAGATCCTATGTAGAGTGATACCTCTCTACAGTCTTCAGGAATCTTTGGGATTGGTGATGGTACCTTTTCCAATTCTGAAATGGGTGGCATGTGGAATTTTATATTTGCAATCAAGTCCTGACAAAATAGATTGCCTTCTTCCATACTTCTAGATGTATAAGTGGCCCAAGGTTTGGGGTTTTTATATAATTGCATAAACAGTTAGCTAACTTCTGGTACACCTATCATGAGACCTGTGTCACTCTGGTCCCATAGTGATGATGGTGGTGGTGGGGTTTGAAGTAGAAGTGGTGATAGTGGCATTTCTTGTGAGATGGTGGTTGGATCTAATATAATCACATATTCATAATTTCCTTTGGCTGCCCTTAAAGACATTAAGAAAGAGTACCTGTGTTTCAGGGGTCCCTAACAGCCCACCCTCTCCACTGCCCCTCCCACTCTTCCTAATCACCATTGACCTTTAACTCTTCATTGTTTGTGTGAATTCATAACATTTGATTTCTCAAGTTCACTCCATCTTCATCAGCTCTTACTGTTTTACAGTTAACTCTGCTGTTTGCTGCATGCTGCATGAGACCCGGGGTCCCGGTAAGCTTTATTAACTCTAAATAGAACTGGCAGTGGCTTCTAGAACGCATTTCCCCAAAACCTGCCCCCCAACACACTTATCTAATAATAAAGGAAGCTGCTTCATTGTCCTAGCTCTTGTGACTTAGAATATGAAGAAACAGTCTGATGTAGTTTCAAGTATACATGTGGAATGTTTGCCTGCCTGATTAAAAGCAGGGTATTTTCTGCCTCTAGAACAGCTGCCCAGCATACGTAGATCAACATTCGGGGTTTCAGTTTAGGTCATTTTTTTCTTTTTTGTTTTTTGAAATAAACATTTTTTTAAATTAGTTTCAGCTGTACAACACAGTGCAATAGTTATACTTTTTACCCCTCAAAGTGACAACCCCCCTTCCCCAATCC
>NW_017731858.1:1188504-1212098 GCF_001890085.2 Hipposideros armiger | reverse complement strand
TCCACTCCCACACTATACGCCACATCCCGTGACTATATATATATATATATATATATATATATATATATATATTCAATTATAGTTGACATACAATATTATACAACATCAGCTTCACATGTACAGTGCAGTGATCAAGCCTCTACCCCATCCATGAAGTGGTCTTCCTAACAAGACATGTGACCATCTGACACCCTGCAAAATATTTACAACATAATATTCCTCGAACTGTCTTTCATATCCCTGTGGCAATATTGTAGTTACCTATTTATGCTGTCTAATCCCTTCCCCTTCTCCCTCATCTCCACCCCCCTCCCAACTAGCAACCATCAGTTGTTCCTCTATATCTCTGAGACTATTTCTGTTTACTTTGCTTGTTCATACCGTTTTTCAGATTCCACATAGAAGTGAGATCATATGGTATTTGTCTTTCTCTGACTGACTTATTTCATTTAACATAGTAGTCTCTAGGTCCACCCATATCGTTGCAATTGGTACGATTTCATTCTTCTTTATGACGGAGTAATATTCCATTGCATAAACGTACCACAGTTTCTTAATCCAGTTGTCTACTGATGGGCATTTCGGTTGTTTCCAAGTCTTGGCTATTGTAAATAGCACTGCAATAAACATAGGGGTGCATATAGTTTTTCAATTAGTGTCCTCGGTTTCCCTGGACAGATACCCAAGAGTAGAACTGCTGGGTCATAAGGTAGTTCCATTTCCAGTTTTTTGAGATACCTCCATACTGATTTCCATAATGGCTGCACCAATCTGCAGTCTCACCAACAGTGCACCAGGGTTCCCTTTTCACCACAAGCTCGCCAGCACGTGTTGTTTGTTGATTTATTGATGATAGCCATTCTGACTGGAGTGAGGTGGTATCTCATTGTGGCTTTTATTTGCATTTCTCTAATGATTAGCAAGGTTGAACATTTTTTCATATGCCTTTTGGCCACCTGTATGTCCTCTTTAGAGAGAAGCCTCTTCATATCCTCTGCCCATTTTTTAATTAGGCTGTTTTTTTTATGTTGAGTTGAATGAGTGTTTTATAAATTATGGATATTAACCCCTTATCAGATATATTGTTGGCAAATATCTTCTCCCATTCAGTAGGCTGCCTTTTTGTTTTATTGATGATTTCCTTTCTTTTGCAAAAACTTTTAAGTTTGATGTAATCCCATATGTTAATTTGTTCTTTTATTTCCCTTGCCCGAGGGGATATCTCAGTAAAAATATTACTCAGAGTGATGTCTGCAAATTTACTCCCTATGTTTTCTTCTAGGAGTTTTATGGTTTCAGGTCTTACATTTAAGTCTTTAATCCATTTTGAATTTGTTTTCATATTTGGTGTAAGTAGGTGGTCCATTTTCAGTTTTTTGCATGTCAGTCCAATTTTCCCAGCACCATTAATTAAATAGACTAGCTTTACTCCAATGTAAATTCTTGCTTCCAGTGTCATAGATTAAATGACCGTATATGGATGGGTTTATTTCTGGATGGCCATTTTATCCTTAAAGAGCCTTAATCATTACTTGCAAAATTAACTAGACTGTAGTGAGAGGGAATCGGTTGGGTTCAGCAGACCTGTCTTGCAGTGTCTCTCATAGTGGCATTAACCTCTGGTTTGGGAATGTTCCCAGCCACCCGAACTTGCTTCTCTGTCTCCCTCTGGTGGCTATCCAAGGGATTCAAGTTCTCAAATTTTTTTGGGCTATGTAACCCCTCAAAACGATCATGAAAGTGGAAGAAAATGAAGAGTTCTCAGATATTATAATGACTTCCTTACATTTAATTCTACAAGTACCAGCTTTATGAACACCTACCTTTGCTGAGATGAATTCCTGAGGGCTAGGTGTTGTATCTACAGAAGTGAGTAAAGCAGTCCCTGGCATCACGTAATTTATAGGTTGGTTATAGCAATGATTAAGCACCTTCGATCTGTTCTACTAGACTCAGGTAGTAGATAGGGAGGGAGCATAAATATGTTAAATTTGACACAATTAGACTTATTACTGTTCTTTAAACTTTACCACAGAAACTTTCAAACGGAACAAAGGAAGAGAGAGGATAGCTCAGTGCAGCCCCAGGTACCCACAACCAAGCCCCCAAACAACTGTAGACATAGGGCCAATCCTGTCCCTTCTATTACTCCAAACCTGCTGGATTATTATAAAGCAAATCCCACGTCATTTCATCTGTAAATATATTATTAGCATGTATCTCTAAGAGATGATGACTCTTTAAAAAAACAAAAACATAACCACAATGCCACCATTATCACAAAATTAACAATTTATTAACATAATATTCATAGTCAGTGTTCAGAATACCTCAGTTGTGTCATAAATGCCTTTACATTTGGTTTGTTTAGCTCAGGGAATATAAACTATTGAGAAGGCTTCTCCCCACTCACCAGTATAGTTTGTATTTTAAAAGGAGAGCCTGCTGTTCATCACCAAACTGATTGCTACAGCTACTGCACTGGGGACGTCAGGCAGATGGCAAAACATCCTATTTTCAAGCAAATCCCAATGAGGAAGTCCATAGAGGTTTCTGAAACATAAGGTCAATGAAATTGAGCCAAAGGAAACAACCCTAAAAGAACAATGAAAAGATTTATTGTCTAGGTTAAAGGCAAGTCTTTAGAGCTCCTGTTAGTTGACTGGGATTAAACAGCAGATTTTCATTTAGGAAGATTATCACTTCATAGAGTGTCTGTCCACTGCTGAGGTCCCAGTGCCTAGCAACATGTCTGACACCTGTAGAAGCTCAGTTCATATGTATCTTCTTTGTTTCCCCATTTTCAATGAGGAGAGCAGGAAAGATGTATCCTGGTAAGTTAGATTTCAGTTGAAACTGAATTAATGTGGTTTGACTCAATTTGGTTCAGGTTTCCCTGAGTAAATCACTGTTAGTGGCCATTACTAAAATGAATTCTGGCAAAACTATAATTAGAGCCTTACTTTATAAGTGAGAGACAATTGGCAAACATCCAGGACAGCCAACCCCAACCCAAGTGGATTGGCTTTTCCTGGCAGGCTTCTCCCCACCAGACCACAAAAGCAGTTCCAAACCACATAGTGGAAAGAGGCCTTGTCGCCCTCAGATCCGAAAGCAGCAAAGGCAGTCTGTCCCCTCCCCAAAGCTCTCATTCCTGAGGTAGGTCACAAAAGCCACCTCTCATTAATCAGAGCAAAGCCTACTGTTCCTCACTGGTTTTGAAATTGCTTGAAGCACTACTTGGAGCTGTCTGCAACTGTAAGAGAAATAATTATCCTGTGACCTGTACATAGTTGTAGATACTATATCTCAATGGTTACTGACACTTGACCTTTGAGGGGTGCATGGTATTACATATGAAAGAGTATACACATATCAAAGTACGTCAGCCTTCCTGTGAATCCCAGAACATAGGCCATTGCAGTGTTGATTAGGTTTCCCTTCCCCTAGAAAGTAGACAAAATAAAATAGGAGGTGAATTCATGTAACATTCTAATACTTTTCAAAGTATGATATCTCATTTTTGCCTTATACTAGTCCTGTGAGGTAGAGAAAGAAGGAATAATCTTCAGTTGAAAAGATGAGTAAATGGAGAAGTGGGGAATTTAAGAGACTTACCAAGGATTACACATTAAGTTAGTGGCAGAACTGGAACAAGAATGTAGAACTCCTAATTCGAGAGAGAGAAAGAGAGAGAGGAGAGCGAGAGTGAGAGCTAAAGAGAGAGAGAGAGAGAGAGAGAGAGAGAGAGAGAGAGAGAGAGAGAGAGAGAGAGAGGAGAGCGAGAGTGAGAGCTAAAGAGAGAGAGAGAGAGAGAGAGAGAGAGAGAGAGAGAGAGAGAGAGAGAGAGAGAGAAAAGTGTGTGGATGTATTCACTCTGAGGAAGTGACTGTACAAACATATATTCCCATATGCATATGTTTTTAACTATCCCTTCCAAATATCTAATACTCTTTAATGAGATAAATGTATTCTTCAGGTAAAAAACAGACTTAGAGCCACAGCCAAGGAGTTCTTGGGAACACTGTGGTGTGATTAAACAGCTAAGGGATTCAGGCTCTAATTCTGGCTGTGACTCTTTCTTTGTGATCATGGGCAAGACAGCTGATTTCTTTGTTTCTCAGTCTCCTCAAATGTCAAATGAGGATTGACACTACTAGCCCTGTTTATGTCACAAGGATGAAGTTTAAATGAAAGAAAGGTGAAAGTGCTATGTGAACAGAAACCAACAATGGATTTCTATAGTTCAGGTTCTCAGATAATTGTGGTTATCTTCCCCAGACACTTTTCAAACAGCTCTTGCCCATGGATACCAGTTAGCTGACTGAGACTGCTCCGAAGGTTACCTGAGGTGAAACCTCAATCTCCTCTGCTTTCCCTATGAGACAAGGCAATCAGTAGGTGAGAGCCTGGTGCTCTATCCAGTGGCCAGAGGCCACCTGGAGATTTGTTGAAGGTATTCCTGCACAAAGTGTCTGGGTGGAGGGAGGGGGCATTAGTCAGGACCTAGCAATTAAAAGAGAGAAAGTATTCCTGTAGCTATTGATACTTATTTTGCTAGCTAATACCACTACTCGCGAGAAAGCATGTTCCCAGGAGTCAATGTAATAGGACCTTAAGACCATCTAACATAGCTATGTATTCTAAATTATCTATTAGTCATCATGACACGCAATTTTCTTCTAACTTTTTTTTGGACATTAATCCACTTATTCATTAACTCCACTTCTCTTTTTATTTTCTGTTTGGGCTTCGTGTAGATGCCCTTTTCCTGCGTAACAGAGCTTGGTCTCTCTTTCTCTAATTACCCCCCTGGGGTCCATACAACTCCTGCCCTCCCCGCTCTTTCTGCTAAGGTTTATAGAAGCCTGAGAGTCGAGGATAGTATCTGACCTCTGGTCAAGCCAGCAGTCATGTGATGCATCATGTATCCCAGTCCCCCTCCTAGCGCCCCAACCACCCACTCCCTTCCCCCATCTTCGCCAGACTGTAACATGTTTAGGGGGTCCATCTGCTACTCTCTACCATCAGCTTCCCTGTTTGAACTCTTTCCCGTTTGCCTCCTTGTGTTACTTGCATCCACCATGGCTGGGTAAGCACCAGTCAGCACTGCTTTCCCCCTTAGTCTTCAGTCACTGGGCTTACCTGAGCATCCCCTGCCCCAAACAGGAGCAACAGCCCCTTTTTAGAGGGCTCCAGAAGGAGATCTTTGGTGCCTTTTCTTTTTCGCCTCACAGCCCAGCCCTTTCCACTTTTTTTTTTTAGCTGAGCCATCCTGCCACCTGTTGGCAGCTCAGCGGCTGCTCAGCTCCGGCCGGGAATCAAACCACTGTTGCTCAGATCTCACACTCTTGAGCGAGCTCTTAACCAATTGAGCCACTCGGCTGGCTCTAACCCTTTCCACTTTTGATTCACTCAAAGTAACTGGATTCAAACTGTGTTAAAAATCCAGAACAAGTTTATTTACACCAAGCCCTTCTCAGAAACCATGACTGCTGAAGAAAATAACAAAAATTGCCCATCTCTGGGTACCCCACAGATGCTGAAGTGAGAATAAATCTGAATATTATTACCAGCCTAGTGTCTTGAATGATAGACTTATGGAAATCTTCTGAGGTGTCTTGGCATCCCCTCTGTAACCTCCCTTAGGGCTCCACACAATGCCTAAAAGGCAGAGCCAGTAGCAGATATAATAACCCCCACGTCATAAACTGCCAAACTGAGTGATCAAAGAATCAGTGTTTTCGGTTTAGTTTTGATGAGTCTTCCAGTCTATTTATTTGGTGAATGTGATAAGATTTAATCTGTATGTTGTATGTGTCCCCCAATAAGAAGAGGTGAGACTATCAGCTGGAAAGGGGAAAAGACGTGTTGTTTCTCAGAAAGTCCCTAACTGTATCGCCAGTCTAAAGATTTGATATTTAAAAAATATTCGAGCCCTAATTTTGATAACAGCTTTGGGAAACCCTTTGACATAGAGAGTCCTCCATTGTTGCGCACAGTGGCCTTTGGTATTTGGCCAGTGAGAGAGTGAGAGCTGGAGGTGACCTGGCAATGATCTGTGGCTAACACGCCCTTTCTCTGCCCTTCCTTTGCAGTAATCCATGGCTGTGTACTGAATAGTATTCCCTGCTACAGCTGGACTGGACTCCATTTAGCTTTTTAAGCCAAGGTTCCTATTTTAACTGACAGCTTTCCTTCGGGGTGCCAGGCAGCCGGGTCCCCCTCTCCTGCCATGTACTTCCACTTCAAGCCCCCCCTCTTCTTTTTAAGTTCTGCCTGCCAGTCCCACTGACACTGACCATGACCTTCATCTTCTTTTTTATTTTTTGAGGTGGTTTTTTGGTTACTTTCTTTCAAAACACAGTCTAACAAGGCTATGCCAAATATTCAGGCCCTTTTGAAGTGTTTAGAATGGGGAGAGGGTTTCTCTCTTCAATAATAGACAGTAATAGGCAGCGAAAAGTAGAAAAAAATGAAAAGCAAACGTATGCACAAAGTTGATTTTGTTGGCAAAACAAGAGTGCAGTTTTGATATGTATTGTCTGGTGAGTAGCGGATCGGTTAGTGGCCAGAGGTAAGTATGAAGGGATTGCTGCCAAAGCATAAGCTAGTTTCTTGAAAAATCCAAGTCTCATAGTGGAGCATTTTAGGAGACCCTATGCTTGGCAGTTTAAAAAAAAACAAAACAACTTGGATACTCGGCCAATAGCTCAGAGATGCTAAGTTAGGGCTGTCAAGTCTTCTTGGGAAGGGCATCTTATTTGCAGCTTTGATACTTTCTTGTCCAGTGTCACAGCTGCTTCCCATGTATCCCAAACTTAAAACAACCACCAGTCTCCATCTCTCTGGATAATTACTTGCATCACAAATAGAGCCCTCATTTGCATTTGTTTACAGATTAACTACTTGAGGATTTAGGAGCTCTGAAAACTTCAAAATTTTGACAGCCTTCCACCATCTTCAGAGACTATGCAGGGATTTTGTATCCCGGGATAAATTTTGGTCCGCAAGACAGACATAACCCACTTTTTTTGTAAGAGGAAATTGAGGCCCAGAGAAGTGAGGGACTTGCTGGAGATCCCAACCCTGTTTCACAGCAGAAGCCAGGCTAAATTCAGTGTCTCCTGACTGCCGATCCATTTCACAAAGGGATTCAGTCTCTTCATGTGTGTCCCTGGAGAGAAGGTTTTTTGATGCTCAGAGAAACCGAATAGTTAGTATTAGAGGGTCTTTGAGGGTTTTTTTGTCCCATAGAAAAATATCCAAGGATGTGTGGGTAGGGGCAGGCAAAGCAGAAAAGTCCAGACCAGCTCCTGAGCTGAGTGCTTCTGCTGACGGTAGGGATCACCAGCACCTGTTAGCTGGTCAGCTTTCCTGGAAGTATGGAATGGGGCCCAGGCATGCATATGTTTAACAGATGCCCTAGACCAGGGGTCGGCAAACTGCGGCTCGCGAGTCACATGCGGCTCTTTGGGTATGTTCTTTCTCAAAAGTTTGCTGACCCCTGGAAGAGCCAATCCTGTCCCTCAGAACAATTTAAAAATTATTTGAGAGCCATAAATATATTTTTACATAATCACCATTATGTGAGTAATATCCTTTACAAATTTTATAAATGAAACTATGATAGTTTTATTTTCATTTTCAATTTTACTTCAGAGCCACATGTACGAACCCAAAGAGCCGCATGTGGCTCGCGAGCCACAGTTTGCTGACCCTTGACGGCTCTTCCGTCTCAAAAATTTGCCGACCCCTGCCCTAGAAGATCCTTAGAATCACAAAAGTTTGATAAACAAAAATCTAACATGTGAGCGAGGATAAGGCCTTTTGGAAGTTGATCAATGCTATGAAAAGAATTAAAATCATTGTTTTATTGGGTAGTTTCCTCACTGTAGACAGAAAGGTTTTTTTTTCTTTCAGTGAAAAGGCTTTTTAATGAATACAATTGTTACTGTTGTTGTTTTTTTTAAATACCCAGCTACTCTGTTTACTTCTGATAAAACAAAACCAGTCATTAGAAATGGTCAGTGCTTTTATTTTTCCAGAATGGAATGGAATGGCATTCCTGAAAATTCCCCACGTATGTACACACACACACACACACACACACACACACACACACGCACACGCACGCGCGCACACACATACACACCTCATTTCTCTTAAGCCAAGAAGTTTGCTTTTCCTAGCTGCAGTACAGATCACTTTCTTTTCTCTTTTAATCGTTTGGCATTCACATGGCTGTTAATATGTACTTGTTTTCAATTAAAACAAGAAGTTTTAAACCGGTGTGTGGTGTTCTTAAAACCTTCTCAGCAGATTTCCTGGTGGTGATGGTCCCTCAGTGACCCCACTTCTAACCTGTCCTCTGCAAGTATCATCTGTGCTACCTCACACTGCCCCTCCCTTTGCCCTTTGAATGTTCTTTTTCTTTGGCTAATTTCATGTTTTCTTTCTCTTTCTCTCTCCCTTTCCAGCTTTTTTTAATCTTGTCTTCAGCAGCTGCACTAAGTTTAAAGGAGAAGACTGTCATTATAGAAGAGTTAGGGTTCCATGTTGTCTCAAACCAGAAACCAACAAATTCCCTCTTCCTCCAAACTGCGCGCACACACACACACACCACACTCAGCAAGTGTTCATGTGTCCCTGTGTCCAGGCAAGAAGCTCCCTCCTGAGTTACATAGTATTTTAAATGGAAGTGTCTTATCCTAACCTAACAAGGCAGGAAAAGAACCATCAGAGCTGGAGAATGGACCAAATGTAACTTCAGAGAGACAACTGCAGGATGATTCACCCAAGTGTAAGTGACTGGGGCAGGAAACCTCACCTGTGGGTGTGGAAGTGCTGTTCACAAGTTTTTGTTTGATTTTTTTTTCTTTTCTTTTCAAATACAAATTATCCGGTTCAGTGGGTTGACTGTTTATTGCCACTATTAAACATTTCTGAATATGGAAGAGAAAGTCAAGTGACACTTGCATCTTCTTCAGCATTCATAGACCTTCTGCAGACCCCCAGCAAGGGGGAAAATGGATCCACTAACACCTAGTGTAGAAGGGAAAGGAGGGAGGGGTTTTAAGCTTAGTGAGAGCAAAATTTACTTCATTCAACCTTCCAAGGTCAGCTAGGGATTTGAGAGAGGTTTCTGCTCAACTTGGGATCTGGAGGGACAGATATGATGTTGATAAATCTTCCTTGAATTCATTGGTTTAACTTGCATCAAAATACCATGTGAGTATGCTCATTCCTAAATATCCCCATAACCATCGCCATCTCACTGTCCAGTGTCTCTTGAGAGAGTCGTTTTTGCATGTTTGTTTTTCCTTTCTTCTCCTTTATTGTTTTTGCTCAAAGCTGTGACCAGTCACTGCCCCTCTGGGGCTTTCATTCACCAGGAGAAACATCCTGAAACCAGCACTGTTTAGCTTGATACCTTTCTAATGCCCATGTCAATTTTCAATAAAATTCAAAGAAATGCTCAATGGCTGTGTGATCTAATCTTAAACCATTAGGTGAGGCAGCCCATCATGGTTTGCCTTAGGAGAAATGGGTGGCTGACTTCCAAGTGGGTGACTTGAGGGCCTCAGGGAGGCACCATCAGCCCATATGCAACCTTTCAAGGTGGGCTGCTGTGCCCGGTTCCTCAATCTGAGCTTGAAATTCCCACAGGGTGGGGTGGGAATGAACAGGAAGTCCTCTACTTTTCCTTCATTAGCGTGGATTTAACTGACCCGTTGGGCTCTTGATCTAGGATAATCGATGGAGGAAGTGGTGTGCAGATCCTAATGAACAAGATTATTTTCTTATTCAATTCTGTGATTGGAGATTCCAGAAAATTCATGGATATGACTGTTCTTCATGACTCAAAAAGCATTCTACAGATAGCAAGTAGTATTTTATGTCTTGGATATACCAGGGAGGGAAGCTCCTATCCTCACCTCACCACCCCAGCATTAAAGTGGGCAAGAGGGAGAGTGGTCAGCTTTCATAAGTTCGCTTGCCTTGGAGGTGAATCTTCCTTTCCTTGGCTTCATTTCCCGGATGGCCAGATGCTGTGGACAGGAGAGATTGGTACCCAGGCCTGAAGGAAATGACACTGGCCTGCGTCTGGGCTGCTCGCACACTAGGGGCAGCCGAGTGATACAACAATTGCCTGTGACATCACTGAGTAGCAGCAGGCACTGAGGTGTGGAACAATATAGGCTCTGGAGCCAGACAGTCTTGCTAGCTGTGGGTACTGTGGGCAAGTTGTGTTAAAAATGTCCTTGTAAAACGAATATCAGTAACTCCCTTATAGGGTGATTGTGAAACCTACATGAGCGAATGTAAATTAAAGACCGGGGGTTTCATAAACGGTATCCTTTATTAAGAATGGAGTTTCCCCTTTACTAGAAGTATTTTAGGTTTCTCTAATCCACCGTTTCTCAACCTCAGCACTACTGACATTTGAGGACAGGTAATTCTTTGTTGTAGGGACCTATGCATTGTAGCATGTTTAGCAGCATCCCTACCCATTAAATGTCAATACCACACCACACCACACCACTCTACCCCCAGTTGTGACAGCCAAAAATGCCTTTTGCCAATGCTAAATGTCCCCTGAAGAGCAAAAAGTTCCATATTGAGAATCATTGCTCTAGGCCAGGGGTCGGCAAACTTTTTTTTGGTAAAAGGCCTGCTGCTAAATGTTTTAGGCTTTGCGGGCCATGTGCTCTCTGAAACTATTCAACTGTTACTATAGCACAAAAGCAGCCATAGCTGATATGTAAAAGGATGAATGTGGCTATGCGCCAATAAAACTTTATTTACAGACATTGAAATTTGACATTCACTCACAAATTTCACTTTTACGTGTCCTGAATTATTATTCTTTTGATTCTTTTCAACCATTAAAAAATGTAAAAACCATTCTTAGCATGAGGGTCATACAAATACAAGTAGTGGGACCAGATTTGGCCTGTGGGCCATAGTTTGCTTACCCCACCTCTAATGCATTTTAGTGCTTGTTGATGCATCATCGGACTAAAGGTATTTGAAGGGACTGGCTGGTCAAAAGAAATCAGAAGTGAAGACAAGTGGCTGAAGTTTTAACGTAAGGTAGGGGGAAAATTGGTTTGATTAACAAATGTGCATACAGTTTTGCTAGAGCATAGGTGGGAAGCAAGACCTGCTATGTTGATATGATCCTGCTCCTGAGGCATTGCTGAGCAAGTGAGAATGCCAGCTACTTCTGGGGAGAGAACCAGGCCTCTAATACCCTCAAAAAGACCCAGCAACCAGGATTCCTGTTGTAAGCACTGAGGTTAAGCAGTGTCCTCTCCTGTCTGAAACGCCCCCACTTTGGGAGATTCATCCCTGTGCTGAAAGTGTTACAGAATCACCTCCCAAAATTCAGGTTTTGCCACCTAGACCTACCTTCCATCAGTGTCCATCCAAGTCCTGCACTACCTCTTAGCTTGTATGACTTGAGCTTTAGAAAGTCCCTACTCTGGGCTCAGTACCTACAAAAAATTATATGTATGTCTGTTATGTGTACAATTGGGGACAAACTCCATCTTGGTTTGGGGCTTATCAAATTATTTTTCCTTAATCAAATGGTAAGGGCGTATTTATTATAACACCTCCTATGGGTTAGGACCACTGCCGTTTGCTATGGGGGATTCTTTGCATGAGCTCTAGTTAGATGCTGTTTTTGAGTAACTTAGAGACTGGCCCCATCTTACCTACTCAAACACATTTTTCAATGCTTCCTAATACCCAGTCTCCCTCCCAGCATACTCAGTCTCTGCACAGGCCTCTCCCTGAGTTACACAAATGATTTGTTGACTTTGAATCCTCTACTGATTTAAATCCTGCCTTTGAGGCTCAGGCCCTACCTTCTTCCTCAAAGCCTTTCTTGACCCCATCTACCTATTCTGACCTCTTCCATTTTTGAACATCCTAGTTGAAATTTTATTTTTTCTCCTTTCCATTTAAGGGACTTTCCTCCTCTAGAGATGTTAAGTTTCCTAAGGATAGGAACATCATGTATAGCCTTCCAGAGGGACCCGTACAGTGCTGGACACACAATAAAATGTGATTAAGATGTAGCTACAGGGCCGGCTGAGTGGCACGTTGGTTAGAAGTTGGCTTGGGACGCCAGCTCTGAGCAGCAGGGTCCCGGTTCGGATCCCACATATGAGGGCAAGTGACGCTGCGCCCTCTACAGCTAAGATGGTGAACAACAGCTCGACCTGGAGCTGGGCTGCCGCAAGTCGCCAGGGACAGCGTAGGCTGCAGTGGGGCTGGGCTGCAGCGAGTGTGACTTCATGAGCCGCTGTGAGTGGCCGTCCAATGGCCGGCGAGTGACTGCCTCACTGGGGAAGAGCGCAATGATAATACCAACATGGGCCAGTGAAGCGACGTCCTCCACAACTAGACTGAAGAACAACAAAACAGCAATTTTTCTGTTCCCCTTTCCCGATTCCCCAACACTGTTGCCTTCCCCCAATTCCCCAATAAAGTCTATTAAAAAAAAGATGTAGCTACAATAGATTGATATTCTTCACTAATATGTAGGGAACTGTTGAATTTTCCTAGCATTTAATTTTGAAATTAAGCTACAAGAATAGTACAAAGTATACCCACATACTCTTGACCCAGATTCACCAATTGATAACATTTTACCCCATCTGCTTTATCATTTGTGCATGTTCTCCCCACTCTACACACACACACACACACACACACACAGTCTGAAAATTAAGTTCGCAAACTTGTTGCAACAATGTTGCTAACTTTTTTTGATATCAGAGATTATTCATTATGAATTTGTACCAACTGGACAAATAGTTAACCAGGTTTACTATTTGGAAGTGCTAAAAAGCCTGCATGAAAAAGTTAGACGAAAACAACCTGACCTTTTCACCAATTCGTGGCTCTTGCATCACCACAATGCACCAGCTCACACAGCACTTGTCTGTGAGGGAGTTTTTAGCCAGTAAACAAATACCTATTGGAATAACTTCCCTGCTCACCTGATCTGGCCCCCAATGACTTCTTTCTTTACCTGAAAATAAAGGAAATATTGAAAGGAAGACATTTTGATGACATTCAGGACATCAAGGGTAATATGACAACAGCTCTGATGGCCATTCCAGAAAAAGAGTTCCAAAATTGCTTTGAAGGGTGCACTAGGCACTGGCATTGGTGCATAGCTTTCCAAGATGAGTACTTTGAAGGTGACCATACTGATATTCAGCAATGAGGCGTGTAGAGCTTTTCCTAGGATGAGTTTGTGAACTTAATTGTCCAATCTCATATATATATATGCACATGTATGTAATATATACTACATAGATATACATGTTTTTTTCTGAACCATTTGAAGGTAATTTACATGTATCATGGTCCTGTACCCCTAAATATTCCAGTGGGTATTTCCTAATAATAATGATATTCTCTTATATAACCACAGTTATCAATAATATGCTATATAGCATTTTTTCTCGCCATATAGGATTTAGTCAGGGATCACCGTCGTGTACTCATTAGTCTCTTTTAATATGGAACAGCTTTTGTCTTTTATGACAGATATTTTTGAAGTCCCATTTAAAAAATAAATTGTAATTTTGGGTAAAGGTGTTGCCCAATTTCTCCACTATATAAATTACAGTTTCTTTTCTTCTTTGCTACTAATAAACAATGTGGGGAGAAACTATAGGTCCATGCAAATACACTACTCTTCATAAAAAATTTGTCCCCTAGATTTAGCATCTATTGATAATTCTTGCCTGTGCCAATCTACAAAATGATGATTTTCCAATTCCAGCACTCCCTTCATATGTCCCAGTAGGCACATGGTATTCTATTGTAAGCAAAGGCCCTCCCTCCTTCTTCATTATTTGTCCATCTACTTAGTGTCATTGTGGACTTATGGCTTCATATTTTTTCAATGTTTCACTCCTGTCCTTAATACTTTTGGTGTCCAAATTACCAAGACTTGACCAGTGGGAGCTCCTAGCTATTGATTTGAATCTGTTAGTAAACTTTCTTGGAGAGGATATTGTAGTGCAGACTATTCTGGTCAAGAACTTTTGGTGATCTAATTTATAGAGGTGGTGCTTAGCTAGGCTCCAAATTTCTCCCTTTCATCCCTCACTGACTCCCCCTTAGAAAAGGGCAGCGAAGGAAGTTCAGAGCTGTCAGAGTGTGTGTGTGTGTGTGTGTGTGTGTGTGTGTGTGTGTGTGTTAAAGACAATGGCAGGAGGCTGTGTCGGAACAAGGAAAGGAGGAGAGGAGGATGGATGACTATGGGAAGTTTCTGGATTGTTTTAGGATTGCAATGGCTGCCTTTATCATCATTCCCTCCTGTACCTCTCTTCAACCATTATTCAGATAATCTACTTCTGTTAGAGATTTCAATTCCTGCTCACTGAGAAATCATCTATGGCTTGTGAGAAGGGAATGGACTGAGAGGATGGCTGAAGGATTTTTTTGATCAGAAGGATTGCCAGGGAAATAAGGTCATGGATTATCATGCAAATTTTTGTTTAGCTTTCTAGGGATGAAACTATGTATTACATAGTGGGAATTACAAATGAAATCCAGTTATGGCTGTTCCAGAGCAAAGGGCCTCTAACATCGGTTTCATTGCCTTTCGTTTTGTAATCCAAGTTCAAAAGTCAGATTGCAATTATTTGTTCCTATATGATCAACAAGTTTTCATCCAAGCTGAGAGGATGTAGTTTTTACTTTCGCAAATCTTTTTCTAGGGAAGATGTATATTGATGACAATGCTGTTTTTTATGAAGGTTGGCAGCTTAAGCTGAAATAAATCCAACTGTAAAATAACAAATCAACTTATAATGTAAGCTCCAAGAAAATGAATTTCACAAGGTTGGGACAATGGAAAGAGCCTTCATTCATTCAATCATTCATTTAATTCAACAAATATCTATGGAGTGCCCACAGTAGCCAGGTGTAGGTGCTAAAAGCAAGACAAATGAGTTCCTTATTCTCATGGAGCTGAGATTGGGGGATAGGCAATCAAACTAGAAAAAAGTTCAGAAGGTGATATATGCTGTGAAGAAAATTAAACAAAACAGGAAATGCAATGGCAAATGGCTGGGGGAGCACTGGATGAGGAGTGAGGTGACCTAGATCCTGATTTCAGCTTTGCTACAGTCTCTACAGCTTTTAGCAAAACATTTCACTTATGTGGCCTTAATTTTCTCGTTTATACAATGATGACTTGAATATATGATCTCTAAGCTTTCTTCTTAGTATTGTGTTCTTTGATTTGATGGTTCAAAGACTACCATTACTTCAATCAATATGAATGCCTACCGTAGAGTCAAAGACAAACATACTCACTATGAAATGGGCAAGACAGGTGTGGAAACAAATTGTGAAACTGTGAAAAGTGATGTTATCTTCTCAGTCCAATACACTTTTATACATGTGTCGTATAATGAAAAATATGTTATTTAAAAGTTAAACAGGAACATGGGTCAAAGCCACCTCATCCAATGGTCCTGCTGCCAGTAGGACATTGATTTTTTTAGGTTTTTTTTTAAAGATTTTTATTGGGGAATTGGGAGATGGGAACAGCACTGGGGAATTGGGGGAAGGGGAACAGACAAGTTGCTGTTTTTGTTCTTCAGTCTAGTTGTAGAGGATGTTGATTCACTGGCCCAAGTTGGCACCATCATTGCGCTCTTCCTGGGCGAGGCAGATCAGTTGCCGGCTTCTGGACGTCCGCTCACTGCGGCTGCTGGCCGCTCACGCTGGCTGCTGGCTACACACGGTAGCCCATGGCAACCCACTGCCGCAGGGGCTGCAGCCTAGCCGTCGCCAGCGGCTCATGGCAGCCCAGCTCCAGGTTGAGCTGTTGTTCAGCATCTTAGCTGTAGAGGGCAGTGTCACTGACCCTCATATGTGGGATCCGAACCGGGGCCCTCTGGCATCTCAAGCCAGCTCTTAACCAACGTGCCACTCGGCCGGCCCAGGACATTGAGTTTTATGCAGAACTATGTCCCCCCACCAAGATTGTAATCAGTTGTAGGACAACAGAAAACATAATTTGTTTTTCTACTATATTGAGCACACAGTATGTGCTGTGTAAATTCTTGCTGACACTCATTAACTACTTTAATAACACAGGTTGGCAGACAGGGATTGAGGGAGCTGACTGGAGCAGATCCACGGGGGAAATGATACGTTTGGCCACAGTGATTTTGCCGTATGCTCTGTGCAACTTTTAAGCCTCTATTTTGGGTCCTTTTTTTATTTTGTAATATTTTTCACGTTTTAAATTGATACGGGAAATCCAAAATTACTTGCAATCATGATCAGAACTGTGGAAGCATGATGTTTCTATTTGTCTGCAATTGTAATGGAGTGTGTACGATAAAAGTGGTTAACTTGAGAAGTGGCTCTGTAGATGATTTTCTTTGCAAGTATTTCATTTTTCCTGTTTTCATAATAAAATACAAAATTAATGATGAAAAACGCACACAGCGTTTCAAGCTATCCTCTGAAGAAAAGGAGTTTTGGAGAACTGACATTTAAAAAAGTGTAAAATCCATTCCAAACCTAAGTCCCTCCCAAAGGACATGGTCCCACTGTCGCACCGCTCCAAACCCATGGAAAGCGTCAGGAGAGCCATTGCTGCTAACAATCACCTGATGACGCCTTCCAGGGATTTAACGGAACCATGGTCCAGAGCCTCGGAAAACCTTCGAAAATTCCCTTCCCGGAGTCCCCGCCCTCCGCTTGTCAATGTAGTGCGCCAAAGGCCGGTAGACTCCACAACAGGGGAAAATGTACATCGCGCGATATTCGCGACGGGATTTCGAAGCTGGGGGGCGGGGAACTGCAGCAGCGCATGCGAACTGGCCTCACAACCTCGGGGCAGCACGAGGGTAGGTAGGCTGGGTCCTAGAGGAGGGGGAGCAGAGAGTGCTCGTTTTTTCCCCCCCTCCCCGCGCAGTGCGTGGGTCTGCGGGTGGCTGGAAGTGCGGAGCGCGGGGCCTGGCTAGGCGTCCCCGGCAAGCTTGTGACTGCGGCGAGTACCCTCCTGCTCCTCCACGAGTTGGAGGAGTGCAACGGGCTTGCGCGCCCTGGAGTCGGGACGTGAGCGCCTTTTCCTCTTTAACGGTCGCCCCTTACGCACACACCACAGTCACCTGAGAGTTGGTCTTCGCGCCACAGCGCGCCCCTCCCACGGACCCCCGTTCCCCCTCGCTCCTGGTCGGTAGTCGGCTTCATCCCTGGGGGCCCTGTTTGGGGGCGGAGAAGATGGCTGGCGGACGTCTGCTGTTGGGGGGCGACTTCCTGTCGCCTCCGCCGCTGCCCCCCCTCCCGCCGCCGCCGCTGCCGCCCCTCCCGCCGCCCCCGCCCGAGCCAGTGCTGGAGCAGTGGCGCTATAGCCATGAAAGTGACTGGCAGTGGGCTCTGCGACGCAGTTTCATCTGTCGGCACCTGCACAGCTATCCCGGGGCTGCCCTCGACCAGCTCCTCGCGCTCTCCGCCGCCTGGACCAACCACGTTTTTCTGGGCTGCAGGTGAGGAGAGCGTGCTGGTCGGGTTAAGGGATCGGGATAGGGACGCGGGCAGGTTATGAATGAGGGCTTAGAGGCTGGAGATTTGGAGATGCAAGAGGACACTGTCGGCTTGGGGAGAGGGTTGGCCGAGTGAGGTGGAAGGGGTCAACTAAACAGCTAAAAGGGTGCGGGGATCGTGGGAGTGGCCTCTCCAGAATCAGGGATGGAGATAAAGCTGCGCCTGGAAGAGGGCTGTTGAGTGGTGGTGGTTGTGGTGATGGTTCTTGAGGGCGTGGGAAATGACGGATAGCAGAACCTCGGACCTGCGTAGGAACTTCCAAGGATGCTGTATCTGCAGAGGATATTCTACGGTCCGGGTTTCCAGGGTTTGCGGGGCCGGCTGCGGGAGGGCGGTGGCGGCTGCGGTTCTAATCCTACTCTTCTGACCGCTCTCTTTCCATCCCCGTTAAATAAAACAACAGCAGCTCTCCAGCTGAATTTTACAGTCTTCTCCTGGGGAGGTGGTTTATATGAGGTCTCTCAGCTTTGCTTGTAGATTTGCGCATATGCCTGGGTGCAAACAAAGAAATGGATATACCTATCTACTATAGAAATGGATTGCCCTTTTATCAGTTTAAATGTGACCAAAAGAATGAATATTTGGCCCCGGTTTTAGGCGTGTGCGTGTGTGTGCGTGTGTGTCTGTGTGTCTGTGTGTCCGTGTGTCCGTGTGTCCGTGTGTCCATCCGTCCGTCCATCCGTGTGTGTGTCCGTCCCTCTTTTTCTAGAATCTGGTGCGCATTCGGACCAGGCCTCTTTGAAAGCTCTTTGGATTCTATGGAGACTGCAGTATGGTTCCAACGCATTTTTTTTTAAACAGACTACTTGGACTTCTGTCCTTCAGAACCCCCAAATTGATCTTATACGAATCATTCCTGTGATAGACTGAGAGGCTTCTTTTTTTGACTCTCTTTCCTCGCGGTGAATATTTTATTAGGAAGGATGAGAAATTCAGGAAAATGATCAGATCAAATTCAGCCAATTTAGTTCCAGGAATGACTAACAAATAACAGGAAAATAGGATTGTCTACTCCTACCCCTAATTGTTGAGTATAGCATCCAGTGTAATACTTTTTTTGCTCCCGTCACAAAAATTTATTTTTTTGTGTCTTCTCTAGGTTAGTGTAATTTCTGCCTCCAGAGATAATGATTATTTCACTGGAGGAACTGGGTACAATTGGGGAAGTCTCAGATATTACTCAAGTCAGATAAATCTAATTAACCTTCATTTAACAATTGTTCTTGCAGTTAAAAAGGTACCGTTATCATAGATATCCTTAATATTACAGAAGGCCATGAGGAAACTGAATTTAAAAAAAATCTTACATGGGAGGAGAATAACCATCCTTTGTGATAATAATAAATCTTATCTTCCCATAAGAATGTAAGCTCCTTTGGGCAAAGGGTTTTTACTTTCTTGTTCACACCTTTATTCTCAGTGCCTAGAAGAGTGCCTTCTGCATAATAGTTGCTCAATAAATGTGTGTGGAGTGAATGGATGAATATAGCTTTATAATGTACAAAATATTTAAAATATGTATGTATTTCGCTTAACACAACAACCCTGAGAATTAGGTGGTGTCTCATTTTTACAGCAAAATCAATGGCGGCCAAGAAGTTAAGTGACTTTTTCAAGGTCCCACAGTCAGGGTTACGACCCAGGTCTTCTGATGCTCTTTCCACTGACATACAGCTGCTATATTTGGGAAGAATGGACCAGGAGTGAAAGCAAGTAACTGACACAAACCACATTATTATTATATCTCCGGATTCCATTCCAAGAACAGCAGCCTTATACATACGTAGAGCATTAAAAAACACAAACTAGGGCAATGGTAGACAGTGTTAAAAAGCTCAAGCATCCAGGGCATTGCCACCTTGATTATTTGTCTCTTCTCTTCCTTGTTGATGTGAAATTAGTGGTTGGAAGGCAGATGCCAGTGGGCTCATGCTGTGAAACTAACTTTTCACGTAGTAAGTAGAGGGCATCAGTCACAGTGAAGTATGAGTGGGAGCTTTCAAAAGATTTATCAATAATCTGTTTGTGTGTTAAATTCACATGTTAGCAGTCTTATGAATAGTTTTGAATAAATAATTTTATACTTGCAAATCCAAATCTTTGCTGAGTTTTCAAACCTTAGCTTTTTTATTTGAACCTAATAGACCCAGTTTAATATATTTAAAATGTTTTTGAGAGCATCTATTACTGAATATTCATTAAATGTAAGTGCCATTGTATATCATAAGTATGTACATATATATGTACCTGTCTTTGTTCAAGGATGTAATACTCATGAAGTCAGATGTCTTTGTTCATGAGAAATCATCTTTTTATGTGCTAGGCATGGTGGGACAGTTGAATAGCATCCTGATTTCCTAAAGTTTGGTTCATAAAAAGCTACCTTTGAAAACTAAAGATTTGCAGGAGGTTTCTTTTTTGGTTTTCTTTTTTTAAGCATTTATTTACAATCAAATGGGTAAATTAATAGACTCAAATATATAATATGCATGCATCTTAAAATTACTATATTAGACTTGCCTTAATGATACTTTGCATGATGGTCCTTCCAAAGATAGAATACTACATAGCCATTAAATCTCATATGGTAATGTCATAGAGAAAAAAGCTTATGATATAGTAAATTAAGAGTGAAAAAAAATCCCACCAGATCTGATAGTGTTTGGGGGGGCAGTAGTATGGAAAACTTAACAAAAAGGAATCAATCAAACCCCAAAATGTTAGTGAAGTTATCAGTGGTTGGGTTCATAGGTGCTTTTCTTGGTGGATTCTCTGAAACTTCTGGAGTAAAGTTGTTACTTTTAAATCCACTACAAAAAACTACACTCTGGAAAACTGAGTAATGAGAGCTTTACTGTCTTGGCTCATTTCAAATTTGTGGAACCACTTCTTTATCCCTGGATAGCTGCTCTCTGGAGAATTTTAGAAATGGGAATGAAATCCTAGTTGTTTTATCAAAGACTGATACTTGCATTGTTCTTAGAATAGTTAAATGTTAGGCACTATATAGTCTTTTCCATTATTGTTTGAGCTGGTTGGGCTTCTTCAGTATTCCAGCTTCCTAATAAAGTACTGACAAGCTGACTTTGCTGGCAACCTATGCTAAGGTTTATTATTGGTCGCCTATGGACGATGTTGAATTTTGTGGCAGATGTAATGAATAGGGAACAGTAAATACATATAATCATTACTAATGCTGGAAGAAACCTGAGAGAAAGGTGAGTGTGAATGGAGTGAGCCCCAAATGCATCATTCATGCACACTGGATTATGACATACATGCTTTTTACAGTTTTATACCCCATATGGAATCAGGCCATAATTAAAGGTCTGGAGAACTTGGACTGCATTTTGAGGTGAGTGGCTTGGTTTTAGTACCAATTTTGGTAGCAAACGTAGCATTACCAGTTTTTGATTTGTAGACTTTCATCTCATTTTCGTAATCTCTTGTTTTCATCTCATACCTTGGAAATTGGACTCCCAGATCTGCGTGGAAGTGATATATAGAACGTGTAATGTTTTAGGCTATGCTTTCTGATGTTTGGATAAGAGAAAATGAAAATAAAATTATTTGGCATTTAAAATACTGATGTTAGCAGCAGCAATAGCAATATCAGTTTGAAGTGCAGGTTACAACTGGGCTAGTTTCCGGTAACCTGTGAAGCGAAGGCCACCATGTCTTCTCTGCTTTGCAAGGAAAGAAACCTGATGGATGTGAACCCTATTGTGCTGCAAATGGAAAATGTCCCTTTTTCAAGTTCAGAATCTATTCATGTAAAGGTTTGATAGTTACTCATTTTTCATAACTTTCTTCCCAAATGTCACAAGGAGTCTCTTTTTTGGTCATAGGCCGGGAAAGGCTCTGAAGGTAAGGAAGGGTGAGTAGATCCCCATAACAAAAACTTCTCTTGAGCTCGTTTTTGTTTCTCTGCAGTAAAATTATATTTTGTCAAGCAGCCAATCTACTTCTTAAGGAATCCTTTTTAAAAACTGTGTTTTAAAGCTTTTTATTATGGAAAAATCAAGCATATACATAAGTAGAAGAGTTTAATGAAATGCCCATGTACCCATTATCTACTTCAGCAAATATCTACGGTTTGTCATGCCATCCAATAACATCTATTTTTGATGCCAGTTGTTTTGTGGGAGGTAGTCTGGAGTATATTAAAGAAAATCTTTGCATAATTTCCCCTGCAAGTGCTTCAGTATATATCTGTATCATATAAGAAGAGTCACAATACCTTTATTCACCCTTAAAATTAAAAATAATTTGATAAAATCATCTAATGCCTAGTCCATGTTCAGTTTTCTCCATTTGTCTCAAAATATCTTTTTTGCAGTTGGAGTGTTTGATTCATGATCCAGACAAGATCCACACACTGTATTTGGTTGATCTGTCTCCTTTAACCCTCTCCTTTTATTTCCATGTTATTTATAAGGTGTGATAAAAAATACGGTGAATGTTTAAATTAAAAAACAAATTATTACAGTAAAAGACATATTGCCATTTATCCCCCTCAAAATACTCCTGCTTACTTCGAGCACACTTATCCCATTGTTCTTGCCACTTTCTGAAGCAGTTCTGGAAGTCCTCTTTGGTGAGTGTCTTTAGTTGCACTGTCATGGCTGCCTCAATGTCCTGAATCCATTCAAAATGATTACCTTTTTCATGGTCATTTTGACTTTGGGGAAGAGCCAGAAATCACAATGTGCCAGATCCGGTGAATAAGGTGGATGAGGACACACCGTAATGTTTTTATTTGACAGAAATTGCCGTACCAGAAGTGATGTGTAAAAGGGAGATTTTCCATTGTGATCACAAAATATGGTGAATGCTGCTGCCGAGTGCCATCCAACGGAAAGGCAGGGATCTTCAATACAGGAAGCGATGCGTCAAACCTAAGTAACAGTGTGTGACAAGTTTCAACTTGTTCGGTGCAGTCAGTCATGTGTGAGCTACAGTTGAGAGAAGGTGTGTTTTAAAACGTGATGTAAATCATCCTCCATCATGTGACACAACGCTCTGTGTCACACATCACTTCTGGTATACGGCAATTTCTGTCAAATAAAAACATTGTGGTGTGTCCTCATCCACCTTATTCGCTGGATCTGGCACCGTGCAACTTCTAGCTCTTCCACAAAGTCAAAATGACCATGAAAGGTAAATGCTTTGAATCGATTCAGGACATCGAGGCAGGCAGGACAGCACAACTACACACACTCACGAAAGAGGACTTCCAGAACTGCTTCAGAAAGTGGCAAGAACGATGGGATAAGTGTGTTCAAAGTGGGGGAGGGGTATTTTGAAGATTTTGAAGGGGATTAATGGCAATGTGTCTTTTCCTGTAATAATTTTTTAAATTTAAACATTCACCATATTGTTTGATCACACCTCATAATCGCTGAAGAAATTTGGTTTTCACATAGTGTTTCCTTCATTCTGGATTTGGCTGGTTATATTCTTGTGGTGGTATTTAACATGTTTCTGGGAGTTAAGGGTTTGATTAGGTTCAAGTTCAATTGTTTGCTGGGCAAGAATACTTTATAGATAGTTCTTTGTATGTCCTGTCATATCACATCGGGGGCACATGTCTGCTTGTTTGAGTTTTAGTGTTATGAAGGTTATGAAGTTCCCTGTCAACTTTTTTTAATTGAAATTTTTAAGATTTTATTGGGGAATCAGGGAAGGGGAACAGCAATGGGGAATCGGGGAAGGGGAACAGACAAGTTGCTGTCCTTTTGTTCTTCAGTCTAGTTGTGGAAGATGTTGCTTCACTGGCCCATGTTAGTATTATGATCATTGCGCTCTTGGGCCGGCCGAGTGGCCCGTTGGTTAAGAACTGGCTTGGGATGCCAGAGGGCCCCGGTTCGGATCCCACATACGAGGGCCAGTGACACTGCCCTCCACAGCTAAGATGCTGAACAACAGCTCAATCTGGAGCTGGGCTGCTGTGGGTCGCTGGTGACGGCGTAGGCTGCAGTCCCCTGCTG
>NW_017731858.1:1161182-1187392 GCF_001890085.2 Hipposideros armiger | reverse complement strand
TCCCCTTCCCCTGATTCCCCAGCGCTGTTCCCCTACCCCAATTCCCCAATAAAATCTTTTAAAAAAATCATTGCACTCTTCTTGGATGAGGCAATCGGTCGCTGGTCACTGGACGGCTGCTCACGGAGGCTCACGGCAGCTCATGCCAGCTGCCGGCCACTCATGGTAGCCCCACTGCAGCCTATTCCGTCGCCGACAACTCATGCCAGCCCAGCTCCAGGTCGAGCTGTTGTTCACCATCTTAGCTATAGATGGCGCAGCATGACTGGCCTTCATGTGGTATCCAAACCGGGGCCCTGCTGCTTAGAGCCGGCACTCCCAAGCCTACTCTTAACCAATGCGCCACACGGCTTGCTCCAATTGAAATTTTTGAGATAATTGTAGGTTCACATGCAGTTGTATGAAATAATTCAAAGAGATGCCTTGTACTCTTTATCCAGTTTTCAAAGTTTTGGTAACATTTTGCGAAATTATTGTATAATATCATAACCCGGATAATGACATTGTTATAATCCACTGATTTCACTCAGATTCCCCCAGTTTTAAAAGTACTCATGTGTATGTGTATTCTATAAAATTTTATCACATGCTTAGATTTGTGTAGCCACTACCACAGTCAAGATTGAACAGTTTCAATATCATAAGGATCCCTCACGTTTTATAACTATATCCATTTCCCTCTCATACACAATATTGCGTGTGTCAATAGTTTATTCCTTTTCATTGCTGAGTAGTGTTCCATGGTGTCTTTATACTAGAGTTTAACCACTCATCTGTTGAAGGATATTTAAGCTGATTGCAGGGGGGTTTTTTTCCTTTAAAAAAACTGTATTGAAGCATAATTGATACACAAAAAACTGCACATATTTAATGTATACAATTTGATTAGTTTGGACATATGCATATACTTGTGATACCATCACCACAATCAAGGAAATAAACATAGCCATTGCCTCCAAAAGTTTTTTTTTTCTTTCAGCACTCTGACTATATAATGCCATTTTCTTCTGGCCTGCAAAGTGTCTGCTGAAAGATCTGCTGATGGGGGTTCCCCTGTACATAACAAGTTGTTTTATCTTGCAGCTTTTAACATTTGACATGTTAATTATGTGTCTTGGTGTGGGTTTCTCTATTTTCCATTCAGTTTTGCTGTGAATGTGAAACTGGTCTAAAAAGTAAAGTTCATTGAAAAAAATAATCCAAGATCATCAACCAAAGAAACTTTTAACCATTTTAGGAAACCATTATTCCTATTTGATTTTATGAATTAAAAAAAAATACCAATTCCCCATTCCATTCTTGTCACAACCATCCACCTACTTCCATTTCCCAAAGCTATTATTAAAAGAAGTATTTTATTTCTTTTGTCTATATCAACACAAAAAGTACAGAATATTGTTTCATTTATGCTGAAATTTGATGAAAGGGATCATTGTTTTTTTAATATTTTTAAATTTTTTCAATTACAGTTGACATACAATATTATATTAGTTTCAGGTGTAAAACATAGTGATTAAACATTTGTATAACTTACAAAGTGATGACCCGGATAAATCTAGTACCCATCTGACATATAGCCATTACAATATTATTGACTATATTACTTATGCTATACTTTACATCTCCATGACTATTTTGTAGCTACCGACTTGTACTTCTTAATCCTTCAACCTTTTCACCCCTCCCCCCAACCCCCCCCCCATCTGGCAACCATCAAAATGTTCTTTGTATCTATGAGTCTGTTTCCGGCTGGTTGGTTCGTTTATTTTGTTCTTTAGATTCCACAAGTAAGTGAAATCATATGGCATTTGCCTTTCTCTGTCTGACTTACTTCACTCAGCACAATACCCTCTAGGTCCATCCATGTTGTTGCAGATGGTAAGATTTATTTCCTTTTTATGGCTCAGTACTATTCCATTGTACATATGTACCACCTCTTCTTTATCCATTCATCCATTGATGGACACCCAGGTTGCCTCCACAGCTTGGCTATTGTAAATAATGCTGCAGTGAAAACATGGATGTGCATGTCCCTTCGAAATAGTGCTTTGAGTTTCTTTGGATAAATACCCAGAAGTGGGATAACTGGGTCCTTGTTTGTCTCTTGTTATAGTCTTTGTTTGCAAATCTATTTTGTCTGGTATAAATATTGCTACCCTAGCTTTTTATTTTTCTATTTGCATTTTCATGAAAGATCATTTTTCATCGCTTTACTTTCAGTCTGTGTGTCTTTCGATTTGAAGTGAGTCTCTTGTAGGCAGCATATGCAAGGGTCTTGTTTTCTTATCCATTCAGCTACCCTGTATCTTTTTTTGTTGTTGTTGTTAAATTTATTTATTGTTAGTTTCAGGTGTACAGAACAATGCAATAGTTACCCTTTTCACCCTCACAAAGTAACAACCCCCCCCATCCACTGCCCTCCCACCCCCATATCATGCTTATCTATTACAATTCCATTGAATCCGTTCCCGCACTCTACTCCGTGGCAGAGGACATGAAGAGACATTTCTCCAAAGAGGACATACAGATGGCCAACAGGCATATGAAAAAATGTTCAACATCATTTAGCATTAGGGAAATGCAAATTAATACCCTGTATCTTTTGATTGGAGCATTTATTCCATTTACATTGAAAGTAATTGTTGATAGATATGTAGTTATTGCCATTTTATTATTCATAATTTGTGTTTCTTTTTTTCTTTTTAAGTCTCTTTAATATTTCTTGTAATACTGGTTTGGTGTTGATGAACTCCTTTAGCTTTTTCGTGTCTGGGAAGTTCTTTATCTTCTTCAATTTTAAATGATAGCTTTGCCAGGTAAAGTAATCTTCATTGTAGGTCCTTCCTTTTCAGCACTTTGCATATTTCCTGCCAATCCCTTCTGGCCTGCAGAGTTTCTGTTGAGAAATCAGCTGGCAGTCTTATAAGTGCTCCTTTGTTGGTAACTGTCTTTCTCTTGCTGTTTTTAAGATTCTTTGTCTTTAACCTTTGGCATTTTATTATAAGTATGATGTGCTTGGTGTTGGCCTCTTTGGGTTCATCTTGCTTGGGACTCTTGGCACTTCCTGGGCTTGTATGTCTATTTCCGTCACCAGGTTAGGGAAGTTTTCAGCCATTATTTCTTCAAATAGGTTTTCAATTCCTCAATCTCTTCTCCTTTTGGTACCCCTATGATATGAATTTGGTACACCTGATGTTGTCCCAGAGGCCCCTTAAACTAGTCTCATTTTTCTTGTTTGTATTGCTCTTCTGATTGGTTTTTTTCTGATACCTTATCTTCCAAATTGCTGATTCAGTCCTCTGCTCCATCAATGTAGTGTTGATCCCTTCTAATATATTCTTCATTTCAGTTATTGTATTCTTTATTTCTGACAGGTTCTCTTTTATGTTTCCTATCTCCATTTTTATGTTTCCTATCTCTTTGTTGAAGTTCTCCCTGAGATCACTGAGCATCCTTATAACCAGTGTTTTGAACTCTGCATCTGGTAGATTGCTTATCTCCATTTTGTTTAGTTCTTTTTTGGAACTTTATTCTGTTCCTTCATTTGGGACATGCTTCTCTGTTTCCCCATTTTGGCCGATTTCCTGTGTTTGTTTCTATGCATTAGGTAGTTTCCTGATCTTAGTAGAGTGGCCTTATGTAGTAGGTATCTTGTACAGTCTCTGTGGTCACCTGAGCCAAGTGCTGCAGGTGTGTCCCTTATGTGGGTTGTGTGTGCCCTCCTGTTGTAGTTGAGCCTTGGTTCCTCTTTGGATGTCAGTGGGAGGGATTGACCCGTGGACTCATTGGTTGTGAAGACTGTCTGTGACTACAGTGGAGGAGCTGTTGTGCAGGGGCTGACCCTGCAGAGCAAGATTTGCTTTAGCAGGGCTCTGGTGCCTGCCCAGTTTGCCCTTTGGGTGTGTCATCTGTGGAGGTGACCTGGTGGTGCTCCGGCTGGTCTAATGCCATGCGAACCACTGGGTGAGCTGGCCCGGGGGTCTCCTGGGAGGAGACCTTCCACAGGCCACGCTGGGCTTCGAGGTGCCTGGTAGAGGCTAACCTCCAAACCGAGGCCAGCCGCTGCTATGGCCGGGCTTGGGGCTGCTTAACAAGAGGTATGGGGCACTCTGAGGCCTGATGCTTCTTGTTTGGGGTTTGTGAATATTTGAGAGATTTTAGGAAAGCCTGAAGAATGAGCCAAGACAGGCAGTTTGGATGGAAAAGCCACTGTAAGCAGCTTGGCTGGGCTTGCAGTTAGGTCGGGCAGGGACCCAGGGAATCACCAGGGCAGGGTGAATGGTATTAGCTAGACTGATGGAGACTCAGCTATGACGACATGCTGGGAGCAGGGAGGGCTCAACAACAAAACAATGGCTTCTGCCAGCATTTTTGTCTGGGAGAAAGCTAGCTGCCCCTCACTCTGAAGCCATACAGTTCAGTTCCTCCCCATGTGTCCCTGACATTCAAGCTGCTGCCCCAGTGCTGGAGGTCAGAGAGAGTGAGTCTATCAGTGAGTAATTTTGTGCACAGGCCCTTTAAGAGGAATGTCTGGGATGCCAGCATCCCTCCATTTTACTTAGCCACAATCTTTACTGGTTTCACAGCCAGAAGTTATGAGGACTCTTCTCCCCGGCATTTGAATCCTGGGCTGGGGTGCCTGATGTGCGGCTGAGACCCCCTTGCTCCTCAGTGGGAACCTCCATAGCCAAGATATCCTTCCTGATTTTTTTTAAATTGGGGAATTGGGGAGATGGGAACAGTGCTGGGGAATTGGGGGAAGGGGAACAGACAAGTTGCTGTCCTTTTGTTCTTCAGTCTAGTTGTGGAGGACGTTGCTTCACTGGCCCAAGTTGACACCATCATTGGGCTCTTCCCGGGTGAGGCAGATCAGTCACCGGCCTCTGGACAGCCGCTCACGCTGGCTGCTGGCTACACACAGTAGCCCATGGCAACCCACTGCAGCAGGGGTTGCAGCCTACGCTGTTGCCTGCTACTCACGGCAGCCCAGGTCCAGGTTGAGCTGTTGTTCAGCATCTTAGCTGTAGAGGGCAGTGTCACTGGCTCTCATATGTGGGATCCGAATTGGGGACCTCTGGCGTCCCAAGCCAGTTCTTAACCAACGCGCCACTCAGCCAGCCCTATCCTTCCCAATTTTTAACTGCCACATGTGCGTGTGGGATCAACCCGTTCTGCATCTCTGCCCCAACTACCAGTCTCAACATGGCTTCTTTTTTCTATCCTTAGTTACAGGACATCTGTCCAGCTAGATTTCAGGGGATTCTCAATGATGGTTGTTCTGTAGTTTAGTTGTAATTTTGATGTGGTCTTGAGAGGATGTAAGCAAAATATTTACCTACTGCACCTTCTTGACCGGAAATCCCTTGATTGCAGTTTTAGACTATTACAAATAAAGCTGCAGTGAACATTTGTGTACAGGTTTTTGCATGAACATAACTTTTCATTTCTCTGAGCTAAATGCCCAAAAGTGCAATTGGTAGGTCATATGGTAATGGCATGTTTGATTTTATAAGAAACTCCCAAGTTGTTTTTTAGAGTGGCTGTACTATTTTACATTCCTACCAGCAATGCATAAGTGACCCAGTTTCTCTGCATCCTTCCCAGCATTTGGTGCTGTCACTATTTTTTTTTTTTATTTTAGCCATTGTAATAGGTAAGTAGTGATATCTCATTGTGGTTTTAAGTTGCATTTCTCTGGTGGCTAATGATGTCAAACATCTTTTCATGTGCTTATTTGCAATCTGTCATTTATATTTGGTGAAATGTTCTGTTCATGTCTTTTGTTTGTTTTTTTAATGTATATATTTTTTTACTGTTGCGTTTTGAGAGGGCTTTATACTAGATAGTAGTTTTTTGTCAAGTGTGTGGTTTCCAAATATTTCTCCCTGTTTGTAGCTTGTTTATTCATATAAGATTGGCTCATTTAGAAGCTTTATTAAAAAAACAACTATATTTGTATCTGTTTTAACTGTAGATTATATTACTTTAAATAGGTACAGCCCACGCTTGATGGAAAAAATTCTTCAAATGGCTGAAGGTATTGATATTGGGGAGATGCCTTCATATGATCTGATGCTGTCCAAATCTTCCAAAGGTCAAAAACGTCACCTCTCAACATGTGATGGTGAGTATACTTGTTTCTAGAAGGTGGAATTTGAAGAAACAGCATGGCTTTTTAAAAACGATATGAGTGTGGTATATGATTGTAAATAACATTGGTAACATTGGATCTTACACAAATGTAAAAGAGTTTTAACTTGTAGTTATGTACAGGTTTTTTTTGTTTTGTTTTTGAGGATACTAAATAGAACTGAAAACTAAGAATACTGAAGTCACATTATAATGCTCTCCTTGAAGTCCATGCCATGGAATTCCTTCTAAATAGAAAAACCTTATACTCTGATCATTTGAGCATTTAAGCAACTAAATCCTCTTGGATGGGCCCAAGATGGACCAGCTTTCTACTGAACAGTGTTTTAGGGAGGAAGCTCTATTGTCTGGTATAGCCTCAACAGAGAGTTCTTCCATAGCTCTAAATTTGATATCCCCCATAAATCATTAGTTTCCAGCTGTTGTTTGTTCTAGAAATAAAATATAGCAAACACCCTTTTGTGCAGAACAGGACAGAACTAAGATTTTGAAGCTGAAAACCTTTGGGATCTTTTGACTATTATTTTTATTTGATTTTAAGTCACAACTATGTAAAGCACCATCACAGAGTCACTCACCTCTGATACAAAAGAGAAAGACTTTGTAAATGCCTCTGGTCACCATCTCTGTTGGATTACAGCTGTCTCTTCCATTTGCAATCCTCAAGAAGGGAGCTTTTCAGCACAGGTCATATAAGATTGTACTGGAACAACCTCTTACTTGGTATAATTCACCTGTGTTTTTAACCCATTAGATGCAGAAGCATCTACCATCCATGCATGGTGGTGACCTGCATACTTGATTCAATGGCATATTTTATATCATCTCTTCCCTTACATGTGGAAGGACAGGAAGCATCCCTCCTTATGTTGGAATCTTACATTGATATTTAAGTCCCTTCACCTAAATGACCTGAAGTTTTTGTGATGGGAAGTATCTTGTACCAACAGTGCAGTTTACAAATAATATGGTTGGTACTGTTTTCCTGTTTGGTTTTTTTGAAATATTCCCTTTTTAATGAATTGTAAATTTCACTCATTCTATAGGTCAAAATCCTCCTAAAAAGCAAGCTGGTTCCAAATTCCATGCGAGACCTCGTTTTGAGCCTGTACATTTTGTAGCTAGTAGTTCAAAAGATGAAAGACAGGAAGATCCTTATGGCCCTCAAACAAAAGAGGTAAATGAACAAACACATTTTGCCAGCATGCCAAGAGACATCTACCAAGATTACACTCAAGACTCTTTCAGTATACAAGATGGGAATTCTCAGTATTGTGATTCATCAGGATTTATTTTCACAAAAGACCAGCCTGTAACAGCCAACATGTATTTTGACAGTGGGGACCCTGCCCCAAGCAGCATGTCACAGCAGGCAAACTCTCAGTCAGCTCCTGAGTCTTTACCATCACAGACATTTCCTGAGTCAGTGGTAGCCGAGAAGCAGTATTTTATTGAAAAATTAACAGCAACTATCTGGAATAACCTTTCTAATCCAGAGATGACTTCCGGATCTGATAAAATTAATTATACATACATGTTAACTCGTTGTATTCAGGCATGTAAGACAAATCCTGAGTATATATATGCTCCTTTAAAAGAAATTCCTCCTGCTGACATCCCCAAAAATAAAAAACTTCTAACAGATGGTTATGCTTGTGAAGTTAGATGCCAAAATATTTACCTAACTACAGGTTATGCTGGCAGCAAGAATGGGTCCAGGGATCGAGCTACTGAGCTGGCTGTAAAACTCTTGCAGAAACGTATTGAAGTTAGAGTTGTCCAACGGAAATTCAAGCACACGATTGGAGAGGACCTTGTGGTGTGTCAGATTGGCATGCCTTCATATGAATTTCCTCCAGCTCTGAAACCACCAGAAGAGCTGGTGGTGCTGGCTAAAGATGCTTCTGGGCAGCCAATTTTTAATGCATCTGCCAAACATTGGACCAATTTTGTCCTTACAGAAAATGCAAATGATGCAATTGGTATCCTTAACAATTCTGCCTCATACAACAAAATGTCAGTTGAATACAAATATGAGATGATGCCAAATCGCACATGGCGCTGTCGAGTGTTTTTGCAAGATCATTGCTTAGCTGAAGGTTATGGAACAAAAAAAACAAGTAAACATGCAGCTGCTGATGAGGCTTTGAAAATCCTTCAAAAAACACAACCCACTTACCCATCTGTCAAAAGTTCACAATGCCAAACAGGCTCTTCACCCAGGGGATCTGGCAAAAAGAAAGATATAAAGGATCTTGTAGTTTATGAGAATTCTTCAAATCCTGTGTGCACTCTGAATGACACAGCTCAGTTTAACCGAATGACAGTTGAATACGTCTATGAAAGAATGACAGGCCTCCGATGGAAATGCAAGGTGATTCTAGAGAGTGAAGTAATTGCAGAAGCAGTTGGGGTGAAGAAAACTGTAAAATATGAAGCTGCTGGGGAAGCTGTGAAAATCCTCAAAAAGACCCAGCCAACTGTCATTAACAACTTGAAGAAAGGAACTATTGAAGATGTAATTTCAAGAAATGAAATTCAGGGACGCTCAGCAGAGGAGGCTTACAAACAACAAATCAAAGAAGATAACATAGGAAATCAACTGCTGAGAAAGATGGGTTGGACGGGTGGTGGTTTAGGTAAATCTGGCGAGGGCATTCGGGAGCCAATCTCTGTCAAAGAGCAGCATAAGCGGGAAGGACTTGGTCTTGATGTAGAGAGGGTAAATAAAATTGCCAAGAGAGACATCGAACAAATCATCAGAAACTACGCCCGCTCTGAGAGCCACACGGATTTGACTTTCTCTACAGAGCTGACCAATGACGAGCGGAAGCAAATACATCAGATTGCCCAGAAGTATGGGCTTAAGAGTAAGTCTCATGGGGTAGGCCACGATAGGTACCTGGTGGTAGGTAGAAAAAGACGGAAGGAAGACCTACTAGATCAGCTCAAACAGGAAGGCCAAGTGGGGCATTATGAACTTGTGATGCCTCAAGCAAATTGAGATCTTGTTAATTTATTTTGTAAATGCCTAATGAGGTAGATTTATGAATTAAAGAAATGCTACGTGTTCTGGTTACAGAGTTTATTCATTCTTAAGATGTTCCACCTTGTTCATTTCATATAGTGCTTTAGTAGATATTGGAACCTGAAAAATCCTGTCCACTTGTATTAGCTTAATCAGATGATATTGTGCAGTTACTGTTTGTATCTTTGATACTGCTGTGTCCCTCAGATTTTAGTAGTTTGTACAAAGGAAGAATGAATATCCAAATGGAATTTCACCCTGAGAAAGAAATTCCCATTTTAAAGGGCATCGCACAGCAATCTGCAACAATATGTAAAGTTAATATTAACTACAATAAAACTAGTCTTAATTCCAGACTTACAATGTCAGATCATTTTTGTATTATCTATTTTCATCTTTGTGTGAAGCCAGTTATAGAATGTTTAACAGTAAATTGTGCTGTATGTGTAAATGTCCTTACCGACTAAATGATGTAAAACTTTCTTAAAGTAATTTTAGTGTCCATTTATTTATAACTTCTACCATGTGGTTTTCACAATATTGGAAGTGGTTACTGTACCTTGTGATATATCAGTTTTAACAAATTCTAGTCTTCATGCTAAGAGAGCACTACTTGAGAGAGCACTTGAAAATTTCAGAAACTTTGATTTAATCTGAAGATAGGAAGCTGGAACTGTTTGTTCTTGGTGCCTTGCAGAGAGACTCACAGCAACTCTCCGTTACAGCTTTCACGCGGTTTGGATGTACTGCACATCCAAGGCGGCCACAACTGTGGTAGAGCTTGGTAAAAGACTGAAAATACATTGGTGCTTTGATGAAAAGGTCAGTTGGCTGGTCCCTCTCTCAAAAAGCTTATTAATAAGCTCCAAAAGCCAACTTTGTAACATATTTAAAATGGCTATTTTCGCTTATTTCTGGAATGTAAAAAAATGTATAAAAAGAATGTGTGCTTCCTGAATAAAAAGCCGAGTTGATCAAAATGGTGGTGTGCTTATTTCTGGACAGCAGCCTTTGGATCTTTGGAGAGGGGAAGTGATGTTTGAACAAAATATTTTCAACACTAGAGCAGAAATGGATGAACTTAATGATTTAGAAGATAGGAACAGCTAATCAGTCACCCATCACATTTTCCCTATGGACCAATATGCTGGCTGCAACTAAATCTCAGGCTGTTTAATTTTATGTGATTTTGTTTTTGTGTCTCAGATAAATGAAGTATTAATATTCATACTATTAATATTCAGAGATTAATATTAATACTGATAGTTAAACCTCTAATGAAATACTTAGAACAATTAGGTTGTTTATAGTGTCTTAAAACATTTAGCACCATCCTTAACATGTAATTGGCCCACAATAAACAGTGATTTCCTTTCCCCTCTTTAATATTTTACATTAAGAAGCTGTCCATTGTCGATAAATCAACATTTTAAAATTATAAAGGGATTAACTTTTATACCTGGATTTCTGTAACTTTCAGTCACCTACAATGATTAACACAGTATGTGGTATTTGTTTTCCATTAATTCTTCCTACAGTGTATGGCTTGTCCTAATGTTGGTAGGAGAAGTGAGGTGTGCATTTTACTTGGCACTTAATATTTTAACAATGCCAAAGGGAATTAGCTAAAATATAGATTTTATAGGATTTTTTTTTTATCTACAAGGCTCATGCCAACCTTGAGAAACTGGTTCAATTAGTGAGTTAGAAAAATCAGCCTTCAATTCTCTTAAGTAAAAGTGGCTTTAAGGGGTGTGAAAACTCATTTCTCTCTTTACATTTCTTTCCTCTTTCCAAAATCATGGGTTTTTTTGTTGGGGGGGGGGTAGGGAAATGTTACATGTAAATCTGGTTTATTTAGGTAAGTTCAACAAAACAGAATATTAATGTAGTTATGGTTAAGGCTCCCAAATAACTGTGCCAAGAATATATTTTCTGGATTTGAGGGTCCAGATTTTCCAACTTCTAGATCAGCATTGTTATTGATATGGAAATAAGGTAAAGTCACTTAACTGCTTGAGAATAAAATATGTTGAGAAATGTGTTTGGCAAGAATGAGCTGCTGATAACCTTGCTGTTCTCTTTTGTCCCCTATTTGTTGGTTTCTGTACTTTCCCTTTCTTTGAAATAGTCATTTTTTAACCCAGGTACATGAGCAATTTCAAGTTTTGAGTTACTTAAATATACTAAGAAACTACTTTCAGTTATAGCATTGAATCTCACAGATCTTAGATTTTTTTTCCTCCCCTTTGCAAAATGAATGGCAATGTCATGCATTCTGTTGGGATTCTTTTTTTCGTATTATACAGTGCAGTTTGCTATAAGTAACCCCTGAAACTGGCGATGAGATGGGTCCTAAATAAAGGATTCATTAGAACTTTCATTCTTCATCATACCCTCTTCCCCACATCAGCACGTGCAGGATTAGAGTTAAATTCAAATCTGACTGCCATTTGAAAAGGGACCTCACAAAAGTCTTAACTTTATAATTATTGTTATAATTATTATATGCAGGCAGCCTGTGGCATTTGTTTTAAAAAATGTAAAGAAAAAAAGGCAGATTAGCATTAAATATTCAAATGAATGATTTCTGGTATCTTTTATATCTTTGGGAAGTCAGCTTGTTATCCCATGAAAGAGATCAGGAATAACGTTTCTCAGGCGGTGCATAAAAGAAATATATCTGCACATTCCAAATCTCACCTTAATTTTTTTTTAATGTAGCTGAGCCATCCTGCCACCTGTTGGCAGCTCAGTGGCTGCTCAGCTCGGGCCGGGACTCGAACTGCTGTTGGTCTAGAGCTCAAACTCTTGAGCGAACTCTTAACCAACTGAGCCACTCAGCTGGCCCCTCACCTTAATTTTTTTAAGTGTGATTAACAATGTCAATATTTAAAGTACCCAGCCACAGTAGGATGAAAAAGTTAATGTAAAACTAATGTACCAAATAAAGACCAATTTAACGTGGTTCTCCTTTGAAGCAGAAATAGACTTAAGGGAAAACATTAAGGACATTTAAGGATATTGTTCTTAGGTGAAAGAAACCAATTAATGTGGTGGTCAGGGTAGAATGAAATCCCTTACACTGAGGCTCCTTTTTAAGTGCCATGTCTTAAAGGATGAGTGGGTACATATACCATAAGGACTTTTATTAAGCATCCCCTCCTCCCCCAACAAGTAAAAAGGTAAGTTTCCGCAAGGTCACTGTCCTTGTCTTTTTAAAAAGAAATAGGTTGCTCCTCAAAAGAAAGCATGTTTTATTGAAGCAAGGTAAGGTTAAGGATACCTGTACTCCCAAACTTTAGAGATAACTGAAAATACCATTTTATAATAGTTTGGTAGTGTTTGATGTTAAGATAAGGGCTTTTTAAAAGAGGTGGATGTCAGGTTCAACAAGTTAGGTGTTGCTCTCTGAAGGCACTGGTAAACATCCAGATTTGTTTATTCCCCTCCATCACAATTTCATTCCTTTGATTGACCAGCACATATGCTGAAGTAGCTTTGTTTTATTTAATAGTTTTACATTCTGTTAAAATGTTTAACCCTCCATCGGGCGCAATGCATCTACTAGATACGTGTATGATTTATTTAAATTGAAAATGAATGAAAATAACATGTTAGCATGTTTATTATTTATTCAGAATGAAACACAAACATGACTGGCGATAGGTTATGGTAGAGGGGGAAGATACGGAAGCGATGAGTTACGATACTTAGATATTTGAAAATTTGTGTGCAATGAATCTGTGAGATCAGTTGCTCCCGACAGAGGGTTAAAAAAGCATTAACACTTATGACTGAAAACAGGTCCTCTCCAACAGTGTTTTCTCTTTTCCCTCTCCCAGAATCTGTATTTTTGCTTTTTTTTTAAAGATTTTATTGGGGAATTGGGGAAGGGGAACAGCCAAGTTGTTGTCCTTCAATCTTAGTTGTGGAGGGCGCAGCTAGCTCAGCTCCAATTCCACTCGCCATCTGGCTTCCTGTTGGCAGCTCGCGGCCACTCAGCTCAAGGTGCTGTGTTCTATCTTAGTTGCTGGTGGGCATAGCCCACCATTCCATGTGGCAGTCGAACTGGCAACCTTGTTAAGAGCGCAAGCTCTAACCACTGAGCCATCTGGCTGCCCGTCAGCAGCTCAGCTCGGGCACAGCTCACTGGCCCTTGTGGGAATCGAACCAGCGACCCTGTTGCTCAGAGCTCACGCTCTTAACCAACTGAACCACTCCGACGGCCCCTGTATCTTTGCTTTTGCCATAATGTTTATTTCAAGGGGGGAAATAAGTAGATATGAGATTCCAATAATACTAGAAGTTCATACTAAGCTAAAATATAATTATACCTTGACTACAAAATTTTAAGGTTATTTTTATTTACAAGTTTTGAAAAATGTACATTTTTTTACATGGGTTACTTGTGCAAAGTTAGATTTAGAAGAGTGATAAATGCACAGAAGGTGACAATGGAACATTAGACAAAACATTTACAAGCCTTGTCCCACACTGCTACTTAAAAGTATTGTCTATCTAAATGTATAAATATCCAAAGAAAAACTGCAAATGTTGACATTAAGAGTCTTAGAATACTGAAAGGGATGAACAAACTAAAGCATGCAGCATTAACTCAGGATTTGAGTGGGAAATTACTTGCCACAGATATACTCCCCTCCTTGGGTTAATTAAAAGTCTAAAAAAATGATGGGGGATTATAAATTCATTTATCTAGGGTAGCACTGCTTCTTTAAAAAGATTAAAGGATCTCCAACCTTCCCTAGCTTAACAACTATGATTGTTTCCACTCCTCTGCTCCCACACCTCTTTAAAAAGCAAAAACACAGAATATTTCATTATAGTTGTTCCTTGGCATCCATCAGTACAGATGCAACCATCCTAGTACACATCAGCAACATAACATTTTTTTCCCGAATATTTTTTATCTGGTTGGTTGAATCTGCGGATGTGAAAACTACAGATACAGAAGGCCAACTGTAGTCTGAAACTCAGCATGAGTATGCCCAGTGAATATCTTGCAAGGTGAGGATGTGTCACTACAATTGCTATGCTCCTTTGGCTGATTCCTTTAACATTCTTCCTACCAGTAAAAACCATCTTGTAATTCATATTGGTTACATCTTAATATAGCATTTTTAGCGTCCATTGCTCTTTCAAAATGGATGTTTATATGGATTTGGTTTCTTGTTTTCTATAGGCCATATTCCAAACATTTACTTCCAAATCCAACACAAGTGAAGGACCAGCCAGGGTGAAACACTTCAGCAATCATTTTGTTAAAAACAATATCCTGGTCATCAAGCTATGCATAAGCACCACTTGTATAACAATTCATTTAACAAGCTTAGTGTAAAGTATGGTAACACAATATTGCCCTAAAGTTGGAGATGAAATACAACAGAAAAGGAATTAAGCATTAGTAATTTTTGCACGTAACCCAGGTACAGTACATTTGATCTTATAGAGGGTGTTTTTTGATGTTCAAGGAGAGGATAGAAGGGGTAGGAAAAGGTTGGCAAGGGAAGATGGAAACAGCACAATAACTATTTTGCTTTTAATAAAGTAAATGTAATGATACTGAGGAATAGGAAGGTGACAAACACATCAATATATATTTTTCTTATGCCCAGCCTCTTTTACTGCACCCAGGTCAACAATCACGCCAGCTCTGTTCTACTATCGCAGAAACACGTTTTTCATATTCCCGCTTGTTCTCCTGGTACAGCTGAGCAGCCTGGCTGTTTGCTGGACTATTGGGATTGGGCTCATCCAATAGAGACTATAAAGACAATTTGTAAAAGGTCAGTTCCTCGATGCAAAATTATATATATATATATAAAATTTACATATATATATGTATATATATGTATGTATGTGTGTATATATATATATATATATATATATATATATATATCTCAAGACACTCAAGACACTCAATTGAACTGTCCTAAGTAACAGGTATATTTGCTCTTTTAGCATACTAACCTAGAGCTACATTAATCTGCTAGTAGCTAGGCAAATAGATTGCCAAAAAAATGTATACGCATTTTAATAAAGGGAAAAAACTATTAAAATTACACTGATGGTAACCACTTTGAATACCTCTTGTAATCGCAGAAGTCAAATGTAACTTGTATTCATCTTTTGTTATCAGTATATATTGAGTATTACAATTTTAATAGTGTTTTCCTTCCTTAAAATGTGTATACATTTTTTGGCACTGTGTATGTGTGTGTGTGTATTTTTTTCTGGTGGCTTAGGTCTTAATGACCTACCTTTTACCTTAAGTTATGACTGTCAAAAACAATTCAATTGCTAATATAAACATATAAAAGGTCATAGTCACATGAAGGAAAATTCACCTGTATGGATGTTAAAATGGAAGACACGTCATAGGTTGGACTCCAACGGTTCTGAAGTATGTCCAGACATATACTACCATCTGCATAGACTAAGAGCAGAGAAGTATGTATGTTAAGTATGACAAAACCATTAAGGTTTTCTATCATAGTCAAGCCAAATATAGTCAAGAATACTTTGCTTTTGAGGTTTAAAAAGATTTCCTATGCTGCTTCTCAGTTACCTTCCTAAAAAGAGTCACAAGCATTAATAATGAAATAATCAGGATGTTAGGAATATGTCAAATGTAATCAGTATAAAACTGGAAGATACTTAGTACTTGTTCTTCTGAAGAGAGTGCCCCATTATCCAGGAAATCATACACATTTTCTAACAGGGTCCCTAGCCATTCATGGACTTGTGGGAAATTCATTTCACCCAATTAGTAAACTATATCTTCTATCTAAAATAACAAAAGATAGCTCAGAGTTCACAAGGTTTCATGTTGGGATGAAAATAATATCTTATACCCTGTAAAATACTTTATTAACCTGAATAAAAGGTAAGCTGTTCTAGGCTTACTACTAGAGGGGGGGGAAAGACAAAATGCTAAGTTAGAATCACCTGTGGTGCTTTTCCAATCTAGTACTGTATTTCTGGCCCTCAACCACAGAATCTGACATTCAGTAGGTCTGGAGTGGGGCCAGGGCATCTGTATTTTTTAAATGTTCCATGGTGATTCTGATCTGCATCCAAAGTTAAAAACTATCATCTTAAACACTAGTGAAAAGAATTACAACACAAGACTACCCAAATCTGTCCTAACATTAAAAAGAAACCTCAAGAGCATCCTTATTTTTAATAAGTAAATAATAAAGATCATCAAAACCAGGAGGCTCTCAAAAGACAAAGTAGCTTCAGTACTTCGGTTCTAAGACAGCAATAGGCTCAAGAGAGCAATAGACCACCATAAACAAGTTCAGTTTTTAGGAAACAGCAGTATGCCTACACAAATACTCAAGTACTACAGACAAATCCATAGGAAATATAGGATACCTCCCTAATAAACAGTGTAATAGTTTACTGTATTAAAAGTGATACTTGCCATTCGGATGAAACATCTTAGAGACAAATCTAACCGTAGGTGGTTTATTTGGATATTCTTCAGTGAATTCTATTGTAAGTTTAAATGTTCCTGTAGTTAGAAAAGACAGGTTTAAGAAAACATATTTATCACTTTCTTCAGTAGTACTGTTTTTAATGCTATGTGACTTTTTTCGAGTGTTAAATGAAATAATGTAAAGATATAGGGAGACTGGGTAAAAGATACATCTTCAGGAATTGCTTAAAAAGATGGACAGATGTTGTAAGAACCACAACCCAAAGGTGATTTGTTTTCCATTTTCCCATTATTCTCCGAACTTAAATACAGCCATCTTAAACTCAAAATTACTGCCTCCGGGATAACTTTAGCCACTACATATGTTGAAGACATCGTTAAAATGACAAGAAACTAAAGCCAAAATTTGGCCTTCTAACCTTTAGAAAACTGGAAGACCTTATAGGCCTATTTGAATCCACTGCCATCTTAAACTCTCCAGATTTTCAAATGGACTAGAACAGGGGTTGGCAAACTTTTGAGACAGAACGTACCCAAAGAGCCGCATGTGGCTCGCGAGCCACAGTTTGCCGACCCCTGGACTAGAAAAAATGCGAGAACAAAGGCTCAAATATCAATGCAAGAAATACAAACTGGTAATCAAATTACTTTTAAAATAGAAGTGAATAGGTATAAAAGTGCTCACTGGTTCCTTTTCCTATAATAGCAACTCTATAATGAAAACACAATTGAGTATAAGCCAGAAAAAAACTTTAGTCCCTTTCAAAACCCTTAAATATGACTCACAAGGTACTTCACTATAAAATCAACTCAATTATTCACACCAATGGTGGGGGACAATTGACAGCAGAAATCATTTAAATATCACATTAAATTATATTCATGTCTCCAGCAAATTTATCTTTCTAATGATGTTTGTTTAGGCTACTATTGAAATTATTTTTCTTGACTATGTGTCAACTAAGGTAGCAGGAGGCTCTAAAGCATACCAGGTTATAGACTTATTTATAAGGAAACGACAAACTTGATCTCATTCAGGAGTTGTAAGATGTGATTTGGGGAGATTATTTCCTTCAAAATGTTATTTTTAATTGGGTTTAATAGATTCAAGACAAGAATTGGGCAACTGTTTCTTCCCTGACTGAAATCTCTTCAAGTAAAGTTAAGGAATCAGTTATATCTGGTATAAGGTGGTGCATTCACTATATTTTTCTGGTCCATTTAATAAATTACTTACTCTAATACAACAGACCACACGTCAGGTAGAGTATACCCTATTTCCCCATGTATAAGGACGCACCCCTTTTCGAAAAACGTGGGGTCTAAAAACTGGGTGCGTCTTATACAGTGGTTGTATGAGCGCAAAAACAAGCGTGAAAAAAGCAGGAAATGTAAGTTAAAAAAATCTACAACCACTGTATAAGGCGCACCCAGTTTTTTGACCCCAGATTTTTCAAAAAAGGGTGTGTCTTATACATGGGGAAATACGGTAATTTGTTACTGGTTTCTTCAGACTTAGCAATTTCTTTCCTTCTTGCTTCCATTAATAGGTCAACACAACTTAAGGAAAAAAAGAGAAGGCTACAATCATTCTACTGCTAGATCTGTTACATATAACAATACCAAAAGTTTGTATCCTACCAGCAAGCTCATAGGAAACAATTTGCTAACAAAGTTTCCCTTGGTATGAACATGTGTCCCAAAGTTTCAAAGTAATTTAAAGAGACATAGTCCCCAAACTACTGTTACTCCTTAAACTATTTGAGAGATGCTATATATTACAGCTAAGGACAAAAAGTAAAATATTTTGGAATGGACAAACATGCTATAGTTCATCAGAACCCCTTTATCACCACCTAATCATAAATTTTCTTCTTTTTGAGGAAAAAAGGATGTTGTTCCTTTTCAGTGCTATTGATATTATAATATGCAAGAAAAAAGGGGAATCAGTGTTCAAGAGTTCAAAGCTTTGAGCTTCCTTATGTATCTCAAGTGTAAACACATTAAATTATAGGTTAGAGATTTATCATTAAGGAATTGCTCTAAAACTGGGCAGATTTAATAGCACACAGAGCTCCCATGTACTTTAAATTAAAACCATCATTAAATATGATACCTAAAGGTGGTAACGCATAAGGCAGGCATGAGTGGAACTTTGCAGTCACACAGGCCTGGGCTCAAATCCTTGCTTTGCTACTTACTAGTTGTGAAACTTTGGGGAAACTGCTCAACTTAACTAAACCTCAAGTTCCTCATCTATAAAATGGGGTTAATCATAGTATCCACCACATAACATTACTGTAAGGTTTAAAATGAGGGACCTATGCAGTGACAAAAGTGCTATATACATATTAATAATTTTAAAGTTTCACATCTTAAGAACTAGCTGAAGGAAAAACCTCAAAATTCAAACTTCACTATCAGTAACAAATACACAATTAATGGATTCAAATATTAAATAGTACTTTATTTATGACCTACATCAAACACAGTTAAATGCAACTTGAGTACCTATGTCGGCTCTCAAAAAACACGTGACTTGAGCTTTCTGCCTAAGATTTGCCCAGAAGTTCAACAAGGTTCTTAACCTAGCTATCAAAGAAGAGTCAAGTCTTTCAAAGCAGCTCATTTAATGTCTTGAGAAGTGAAACAACCTGGTTATGTCTACTTGAATATAAATTAGGATTTACCCAAATCTTATTCAAAGTACACATTGAAAAGGGGATGTTTCATACTTCTAGTCCCAGGAAACAATCAGAACCTCTTTAGTACAACCCTTGATGAAATTTCTGGGATCCAAAACAAATGTTAAAGAAATTTAAAATCCTAGAATTAATATGCAATTAAGACTAGAGCTTATCCTTTGAATATTTAGAAGGCTAGGCTTTAAAATAACAGAAAACTTAAGCCTCACCATTGCTGTACACAATCTCTACTGATTTTGTTCATATCCATGAGGAAGCCAAAACATTGTAAGGAAAGTATCAATTAATCCATCTATACATAGAGCCCAGGAAAATTATATAAATGTGTTAAATGGCTGGTGTATGGCAATAGGGAGTGATATGGTTAAACTAAAGAGTGTATGTTCTGATAAAGACATTCGCAAATCCAAATTTTTGAAAATATTGTGTTGGCCAAAGCAAACACCTCTGCAGGAATTTTCTGCCATTTGGCCACCAGACTATGATCCCTGAGGAGAAAGCAAAGTACATGTACTTAAAACATTTTTTATGACTAAAAATTATCATTTTAAGATAATACCCAAATACTCTTCATTATAGGATTTATTTCTCTTAAGAACACCCTTAGTGGATTTTAAGTGATTCATTTAAAAAAAAGTCTTACACCCAAATTCTTAAGAATACATCTATTATGAAAAGCAAATATTAGTATCTTACTATGTCTATTAACAATTTTTAGATGATGTGAGAATACTTTATCCCATACAGCACTTGCAGTCTCAAATATTTTGATGAAGAAGTATAGCCACCCCCTACCCAGTGCTTTGTTTGGTAGTATAAGCTCTTGGGGACATTTTCCTCTTACTTCAAGTGTGTGAAGTTAAATCAAAATACCTTTAAGAGTTTTGTTTCCTAAGATTTCCTCTCTGTAACTAGGGCCTGGCTGTTCCAGAAACTTCTAGTACAAATGGTTTACAAGGAAGCAGCAAAAGTAGTTTGGAGGCTATTGATTTATACATTGGATAACAGCAAAATCAACTATGCCACTTTTCCCTAATCAGTCTTTTCCAGTAAATTCCCTGACTGTAAGTGAGGGCTATTAACAAATAGTCAAAATATTTTTGTAGCCACAGTCAGTGTTCTAGACACCTGAGGCAGCATCCTTGGATAGCAGACTGCTCAACAGAACAAATCAGAAAAAGGTACTGTCATTAAGCCTGAGAAATTCCTTTCAGTAATGCCAGGATGGAAATATGCATCACCAAAAATAGAGCCAGTAATGTCAGGAGGGAAGGTCCAGATAGGTAATGGATTCCATAAGTACCTTTTCAATTCATACCACTTAAAACAAGAGAAGCATCCTTGAAATATTTAAGTAGCCAACTTCCAGCAAAGTGATGTACTATTAATAAAGCTGTGCCCAGCATAAAGCAGTTTGAGTAAAATCAGGAGGAAAAAAAAAGCCAATGAAAACAAAGCCTGCTAAAGCTAAAGCAAACACACAGTTAATCTGCACATAAAGTTTAGGTAGGAAGAACTAACACCAATTCAGCAGAGGAAAATTAAGTCTTGCTATGGATCATTTCAAATGATTTACTGCACCAAAGTACTGTGCCTTTAGTATCCCTCTCTCCTGCTGTCATTTATTTTTATTACAGCACTGAAGAACAGTGATATTTGCCCAAGAATGAAGGAACACAGGAAGCTAAAAGTATTCAGGTGACTGTCTGCAGTCTCCTAGGGAAATCTGAGTATTTGAGACAAATTATAGAATTGGTTGATATTGACCTACTTCACAACAACATCTTGTGAATTGGTAGCATCAAAAAGCAACCCAATTCGGCAACATAAGTATAACTTAGTAGCTTGCAGAAAGGTTTTTGTTTCCACCTTCAAACTGAGTTGTGTGCATGTGTATGTATATGTGTGTACATATACAAACACACACAACACCGATATATATGCTACATGGCCAAAGGAAGATAAATCATTGAGGAAAGAAAAGCAACAGAAAGATCCTTTTCTTTTTTTAAATACCTTAAATATTAAAGATGTCAATCAGTAGTTCAAATACTTTTAATCATATTTTAAATGGATTAAACGTTCAAAAATGAAATACACACACAACTGAGTGCACATAAAACTCTATCAATGTCAATGTCCTGGCTGTGGTGTTGTAGTATAGTCATTCAAGGTGTCACCAAAGGAGGGGGTGGGGGAAGTGGGTGAAGGCCATAAAGTCTCCATTTATTACAACTGCAAATGGATCTATAATTATCTCAAATACAAAGTTTTAAAAAAGCAGTATGTGTTTTTAAAAGTCAGACCTAAATCCATTAAAAATTATGTGGCTATACATGCATGTAATCCCTTCAAGTAGGCTGGACACTAGTTGAAAGTATGTTGAGGTTACCGTCAATACTGAAGCTACTGTGCGATTACAGAGCATAATGTCTTGATAGAAGCACACAAATTCTAACTAGATGGTCTCTGGGGTCTCTGAGTCTATCAGCAAGTGATTGGGTTGATATTGACTCAGTATCTTGATGGGGGGGCTGAATTTTGCAGGCTCATAGCCCAAACCTCAAAAGTCCTTAACATCAGTGCTGTGATGCTGCTTTAAAAAAGTGATTGCCTTACCCAGATTTTTTTTTTAAAGGAGCAAGAAAAAAGTTGCAGTTCTAGTCAAGCGAACAATAGCCAGAACCTGCCACATAGTGAATTCCTCCCAACCCTTTAGTAGGCAGAGGCTAGGGAGAAGAAGCAGGTTCCTGAGTAGGAGGCACTTCCAGGATGACTAGGGACCCTTTCCCCAGATGATCAGGCTCCTGAAAGGTGGGTAAAGAAACTCTCTTACCATCCTCAAACGGGGTCCCTTCAGGCCTGCAACAGAGAGAAAAACAGTCAGATCTGGCTTAAAGGGTTCCCTTCTCCCTGGTTCATTTTAGGGGATGGCTTTCCCAGGCTCTGTCAAGCTCTGCCAACTCCACCTCTGGTAAAGCACCGTTTCCTGGGTCGGAAAGCCACCACAAATAGATGTTTCCGGCTCAGAAACCCGGTGCAGGCCGCCGCGCCTAACCGCCACCACTCCCCGCCCCGCCCCCCTGAGAACCCCGAACGGTTCCCCTGGCAGCGGGAACTGAACTAATCGAGGCACAGGCTCCGCGGAGGAACCTAGGCCCAGCCAGACCCTAATACGGTCCCTTTCCCTCTCCGCCTTCGCCAGGGGCCCGTCCCGTAGGGCAGACAGAGCCACCTCGAGTCGCCCATCTCTCGCCACCGCCCGGAACACAGACTCACCCAAAGATTACCGCGTTCCACACCATTATGTTGTTCTCGGACGGAGCCCCGCTGACTCCGGCTGGAGGATCCTCCTGCAACCTTCAGAGAAAGAGAGAGGGGCCCTGCGATCCGGCAGCCGCGCCGGCTCCGGGCTGTTCCCTTCCCCTGGACCGCCTCGGGACCCGCCCTGCGCCCAGCTGCCGGCCCCGGCCGCCGCGGTCCCTGTCAGTTACCTCTTGAAGTCCCTCATAAGGCGCCGCCGAGCCGGGGTAGACATATCTCGAGCAGGGTCAGGGCTGGGGCATACACCGAGGTCTCGGGTCCCCGCGGAGGGTAAGGAGGCCGAGGAGGCTGAAGAAACCGAAGTAGCCGGGGAGGAAGCGCCCAGAGGCACAGCGCTACCCCTTCGAAGTCGAGGGTCTGTCTGGCGCCGGCTAAGCACCACCCCCGAGTAGATTCGGGCTGAACCAACCTGGAAGGAAGGCGGGGGTGGAACGCCGAACGCCGGACGGGCCGTACCAAGACGGGCGGTGGGGTGGTAAGGAAAGTTGCTTAGGTCATTAAAACCCCGCCGAAGCCGAACGGTGGCTGAGAGGCTGGCGGCTAGGCTAACGGAATCTTACAGTTCGCCAGGATTGGGTGGTGGAACGGGCTCCATCCACACCCGCCAAATCTAGGACGAACCCTGGGTAGCTTTCTCGGTTTTCTTTTTCTATCTTCGTTTTTGTTTTTTTTAAAGATTATATCACTTAAGTGCGCCCTGTGGCTCTGGGGAGAAAGATAGAAATCCCAAACTAGAAGAGGAGGCAGTGGGCTGAAGCAAAGCTGTTCTCAAAAAGCAGGAACTGTAGGGAGCACGTCCCCTGCGGCCACAGGAGACTGGGGAGGGTGTGTGTATGACCGGTTATAAAATCACTGAAAAATCAAAAGAATAAATCGGCCTCGACTATGAAAGGAAGTGGTGGGTCTCTTTTCTGTGGAAGGATTGTGCGGGATTCGAGTCCCAATATTTAGGCCCATGATCACCCCAAAGCAGAATAAAATGGTGGTGTGTGTCCTGGGAGAGGGAATGAGAGCTCAAGGCAAGAAAGAGGTTTTCGCTCTGGACTCACAATTTGGTTCTGGAACCACATTTCTCCTTGGCAGTTCAACAAGCTGAGAGGCTGCTCTATGTTCAGAGGAGTCCAAGGCCTGAGAATGTCCGACTGCAGAAAAGTGGGAGGGCAGTGGGTCTGAAGTACAAGTTACTTGAAGGTGTGTGTAAAAAAGGTGGAGATAGTAGGGAAGAGTCACAAGATGCGGACCTGCAAGAGCAATAACGGTTTTAAAGAATAATTTTTTAAAGGTCAACCCCAAATAATTTAGAAGGTAGGCAAAATACTCATTTAAGAATTTTTGAAAATATGAGAAGGTAGGATTTGGGCTAAGTCCTAGAGAATTTTGAATGCCAAGCTGATGGATTTCTTGGAAGGTGGGTGAGCAGAGAAGTGACATGATTAGAGCTGTACTAATCAGAGATTGATCCCAGGAGAGCAGCTAGGAGAGAGACTCTGGAATTATTCTAGGTGACAGATATGGAACCAGGCAGTGACAATAAAAATGGAGAGGAGGGGGTGAATGGAGAGGACTTGGCAACAGATTAAATATAGGGGCCACACAGAGGAAGGAGTCAACAATGGCGGTAGTTCTAAGCTGTAAGGTTTAAAGGTGCCTTTAACAAAATTAGGGAATGGTGGGGGCAGCTTTGGGAGAGGAAATCTGGGGACTTACTGAATTCATAGGACTGGTGAGACACCCATGTGAAGATGTCCAGAGGATATCAAATGTGCAGAAATTTGTTTCTTACATGGGAGACGGGAGACACTTGACAATGATTGTGATTCTAGTTGCTGCTTAACAACACATACCTGCATGGCTGAGGATTTGTATCTCCCATGAAATACAATGTATCAGTTAAGGGAAGTCTCCCTAGTAGTTTCACATTATGGCTGTGGTGGGAAGACGGTACAGAAATAAAATTTTAAAACCTTTTCCTCTCATTTAGGAACTTGCACAAATACACACATATGAAATCAACAAAAGCAATATCTACAAAAGCAAATGCATTTGTTTTCTATTGCTGCTTAACAAATTATCACAAGCTGTTGGCCAAGTTCAGTTCTTCCCAGTTGTAGTACTAAGGACCCCATTTCCTCACTGGCTGCCAGTCAGGGACCATTCTTAGCTCCTAGATGTCTTCCACATTCCTTGCCATGTGGCCTATTCCATCTTCAAAGGCGGCAACAGAAAATTTATCTCCCATCAAATCCCTTTCATGCTCTGAATCTTTTCAGGAAGAGCCCAGTTCTAAGGACTTATCTGATTCGGTCAGGCCCACCCCGGATAATCTCCTATCTTAAAATCATGTAATCTGGGACCTTAATTACATCTGCAAAACTCCCTCACAGCAGAGCCTAGATTAGTGTCTGCTTGAATAACTGGAAGAAGGTGTGTGTACATCAGTGGCCAGGAATCTTGAGGGAGGGGGTGGCATTTTAGAATTCTGCCTACCGGAGCAGCAGCAAGCTACAGAGCAAAGCATGTGAACCCAACAAATGCTGAGGTACTGCCCAGCAGGGGACTCATCGATCTGGTGGGGTTAGAACAAGCTTCCTAGAATGGATCTATTTCAACTTTGTTTCAAAAGAGGTGGAAGCAGGGCTTGGGAGAGAACTCAAGCAGTTTCTATGAGGGTGACAGCACGAACAAGGACATGGAGCTAAACCATGTTATGGGGATAGTGGGCAGATTTTAACGTGGTTAATGGAGAATGATGAGACCTCCACTTGGAGAAGTTGACAGAAGTTGATTAAATGTCCTCAAATGCAAGGATGAGGAATTTAGGCTTGATAGGTGGCTTTTGTGGGTGTTTGAGCCTAAGAAAGAAAGATGTGTTGAAAACATCCTACTGAGAAGCAACATGTAATGTACTGAAGAGTAGAAACGAGACTGGGAAGCTCTTGCCACTGGATATAAATATCTGACTCATCAAATGCTACAGATATATTTGAGTTTGTTACAGGCTTTTTTGTTTTCTAAAGCTCCCTCATGGGATGGTGGCTACGCCCAGCCACAACTAATTGAACACAGTACCTTGGAGCTGAGCTTGCTGCGCCCTCCACAACTAAGATTGAAGGACAACAACTTGGCTCTTCCCCTTCCCCAATTCCCCAACACTGTTCCCCTCCCCCCAGTTCCCCGATAAAATCTTTAAAAAAAATTAGTACAAATAGCAACCAAGCAACAACAAAAAATAGAATCAAAAGGTTTTTCTTGAGTCAAATAATCTCACAAGACTAGTCAAGGAATCACATAGGATACAACAGTTATCACAGCATGTGTTTTTGGCAGTAAAAGTAGTAGTATGCTGTCCATTTATAGCCCCTAGGACATAAGGAGAGAAAGGGAGAGAGGGAGAGAGGGAGAGAAGGAGAGAGGGAGAGAGGGAGAGAGAGAAGGAGAGAAGGGAAGGAAAAGGAGAGGAGAGAAAAATTTGTGAAGCTTAGAGAAGTGGGGGAAATTAGGGTGTAATGTAGGATTTCATTACGTGCTGAATGGTTGA
>NW_017731858.1:1136222-1160996 GCF_001890085.2 Hipposideros armiger | reverse complement strand
CAGTCCAGAAGCCGGTGACTGATCTGCCTCGCCCGGGAAGAGCGCAATGATGGTGCCAACTTGGGCCAGTGAAGCAGCGTCCTCCACAACTAGACTGAGGAACAAAACGACAGCAACTTGTCTGTTCCCCTTCCCCCAATTCCCCAGCACTGTTCCCATCCCCCAATTCTCCAATAAAAATCTTTAAAAAAAAAAAGAGAAAAAAAGGCATGATGTACTAGGTTGAATAATGCCCCCCAACCCAAGATCTCCATGTCCTAATCTCTGGAACTTGTGAATATGTTATCTTATATGGCAAAAGGGACTTTGCAGTTAAATTAAATTAATTTAACTTAATTTAAATTAAGAATTTTGAGATGGGGAGATTATCTAGAATTAAGTGGGTGGTCCTGATGGAATTACACCCATCCTTATAAGAGGGAGGGAGGAGTCCAAATTCAGGGAGAAGGCCATGTGATGGTGGAAGCAGAGATTGGAGTGATACAGCCACCAGCTGAGGAACCAAGGGATGAGGGCAGCCTCTAGAAGCTGGAAGAGGCAAAGAATGGATTCTTCCCTGGGGCCTCTGATAGTAACCAGCCCTGCTGACATCTTGACTTTAGGCCAGTGAGATTGATTTTGGACTTCTGATCTCCAGAATTGTAAGATAATACATTTGTGTTTTCTTAAACCGCTAGGTTTGTGGTCGTTTGTTACAGTAGCAACAGGAAACTTAACACACATGGCTACAGTGTTGCTCATGGGAATTCAATCAAACAAGCAAGATCCACCAGCAAACTACAACCAAATCCAGTCTGCCCTCTTTTTTCCTATGGCCTGCAAGCTAAGACTGGTTTTCTGTGTTTTTTTATTGTTGAAAAAAATCAAAATAATAATAATATTTAATGTTTCATGACATATAAAGCCGATATGAAATTCAAACTTCGATGTCCATGTATAAAGTTCCATTGGGACACAGCAACACTCTTTCATATGTATTGCCTGTGGCTGCTTTAGTGCTACAGTGACAGAGTTGAATAGCTGTGACAGAAACTGTATTTGGTGCTCTCATCACTTCACACGTTGATCAGTTAACTACAAATCGCAGTGATGCAGTTATAACTCAGTAGTGTTTTGAGTGCTACACGTATCACCATATTGTGGCATTTTTAAAAATTGCAAGTGCATACTTATCATGTCAAAACAAGACAATAAAAGTGGATTTTCAATATCGTGCTTCTAAGTGTAGATTACTTGGTTATCAAATTAGATGTGAAAGCATTGTGTTTATTATACAGTGACACTGTAGCATTGCTAAAATAATACAATATACACGGATAGTACCAAATTAAGTGCTCATCACAATGTTCCCAGCTCACAGGAAAGCAATGATCAGAAATATTAGAAAGTTTAAAATGGAATATCTTATCATAGCAGAATTCTTTGCAAAACTAAAAAATGAAAATGATGCTGCAGCCAAAGTGAGTTCTTGAGTGGCTAATTTTTTATGCAAGCAAGGAAAGCCATTTACTGATGGTGAGTTAATTAAGTCACGTTTGATTGCAGAAGCCAAAGAAATGTGTCCAGAGAAAATCAACTTTTTAAAGACTATTAGCCTTTCAACAAGAACAATCGCTCAAAGAGTTAAGGATATCGAAATTAACCAATAGTCATTTAAAAATCAGGGAAAATAAGTTCAAGTGGTTTTCCTTGGCTCTTGATGAGTTAACAGATTTACTAATACTCTTCAGTTGTTGTTTACTCAAAGAGTCAATGCTGAGTTTAAAGGGATGGAAGAATTGGCCTGTATGGGTGGTCTGTGTGGAACAACGACAGATGAGAATATTTTCAAAGAAGTCAAGAAAACACTAGTTCAATACAACTTGAAGTAGAATCTGCTAACATACATTACAAATATATATGGAGCAGAAAAGTGCTGAGTTGGACAAATGCACAAAGCTTGAGCAAATGTAGGTTGTTTAAATCTTATGGTTATTTATTACATTATAAAACAACAGGTAACTTGCAGAAAAATATTTAAATCTATCTTGTGTTATTCAACCATTAGTGTCAAGAGTGAACTTCATTCGCTCTCATGGACAAAACCATTGTTTCACAAATTTTTGTCAGAAATATAAGCTAAATATTCTGACTTGCCCTACTAATAGCAGTTCAATAGCTTAGCAGTGGTTGTTTTGAAATTTTTTTAAGCTCAGGGCTGAGATTGAAATTTTTCTAAACAAAAAGGGTCACCCTCAACCACTATTTATGAACACTGAATGGTTTTTGAAATTAACTTTTATGGTAGGCTTGATGTTACTTAATTAATTTAACCTAAAATTACAAGGCAACACACTGTTTATACGTGAAACATTCTGCAGTAAAGTCATTTCAATGACAACTAACATTGTTTGAATCAAAATAATATCAGGTTACTTTAATCACTTCCTGTGCTGTAAAAAGTTAAAACAAAAATAAAGATTTGCAGTACCACACAAAGTTGCAGTGGGTATTTTTTCTGAGCCTAAATTATAGTTCCAGTAGCATTTTCAGACCACAATGCAAGGTGCAAAGGACATTTCTATATTTCAAAATCAATTTGTGCATTTGAGGAGCTTCTACCTAAACTTCAATTGGAAGTGCAAATTAATGACATACTAAAAAGCAAATATCAAGAGATGAATCTAATAGAGTTTTCTAAATGCCTTCTAAGAGATGAATATACTCAGTTAAAATCAGTCATTTGTGGATCGATATCAGTATGGTAGTACTTATCTTTGTTATTTTTTTCAAAGATGAAATATATAAAATCTCATTACAGATAAGCATTAACAGATGAATATTTGCAACTGATTTGTAAAAATTATTTAAGACCTTTATTAACAGGTGCTTGCAGCTTGTTAACTCTTGAAAAAATCAAGTTGTAAACTTTTATTACAAATTAAGAATGACATTCTTAAAAATCTCAACTTGACCAGATATGAAAGAATTTAAATGTGTATTGAGATTGCAACTAATTTTGATGATAGGGAACACCTCACTTTGAACCCTAATTAAGTGAATGTTATCCATTGCCATCAAAAAGTGCCATTTTTCTCATTAGCAGACCTGTATTTCAAAAAAATATATTGAATTATTATTGTATTTTGAACTTCACCAACAAAACATTTGTGGAAATTTGTTTTCTTTCTTATTATACAAGTACCTACATAATGTTCTTGATTTTACCTCTTGGCTCTCAAAGCATAAAATATTTACTCTCTATTCCTTTACAGAAAAAGTACTAGACTAAGTTCTAGACTAAGCCACATGAAGGAGCAAGACTGTTTATACACTATACAACCAGTATATAGCACAGTGCCTGACAAACAGTAGAAGATCCATGAATACTGAATAACATAGAATCATAGAGATGACATTGGACTAAGACCTAAGGAGCCAACACTGTGATTCTTTATGACCTGCATTGATATTTATTTTATACTTTATTTAACCCATGTTCATTCAAGGGCTAGCAGATTGCTTTAAATTCCCATTGGTTTACATCTTGTGTATCTTGAACACTACACTTCTTCCAGCCAGCTTGTCAATTTTCTAATCATGCTCCTGCTATCTTCAGTAAGCTCTCTGTTAAACCCCCACTATTTTGGTGTCATCACTTGGATTATTGAAGTTATTCAATGTAAACTGTCTCAATGTCCTTATTCTGGATGGCTCCAGGCTGCTGTCCTCCACAAAGAGCATCCTGGAAGAGTTTCTCAGTTGGGGAAAGGAAGGATGGGAGATGTTCCCTTATACCTGTGGCAAACGGGATCAGTATGATGCCTTTATTTGCAAATCATTTACATGATTAAGGTCTAGTATCCAGAATGTATAACAACTTTTACAATTCAACAATAAAATGACAAATAACCCAATTAAAAATGGGCAAAAGATTTGAATAGACATTTCTCCAAAGAAGATATATAAATGACTAATAACACGTGAAAAGGTGCTCAACATCATTAGCCATCAGGGAAAGGCAAGTTAAAACCACAACGAGATACCACTTCAGACCCACCAGGATGGCCATGATCAAAAAGACAAAAATAATTATTGGTGAGGACATGAAGAAATCAGAATGCGAAGGTAAAACGGTAAAGCCACTTTGGAAAATACTCTTGGCAATTCCTTAAAAGGTTAAACATCAAGTTACCATATCACCCAGCAATTCAACTCCTAAGTATACACCCAAGAGAACTAAAAAGACATATCCTCACAAAAACTTGTATGCCAATGTTCATAGTAGCATTAGTCATTACATCCTAAAAATGGAAACAATCCAAATGTCCATCAAGTGATGAATGAATAAACAAAATGTGGTATATCCATTCAACAAAATATTATTCAGCTACAAAAACGAATGAAGTTCATTTTCCTGATTCATTATTACTTTCTATTGATTCACACTACAACATGGATGGACCATGAAAACACTGTTAAGTGAAAGAAAGCAGACAACAACAGCCACATATTGTATGAATTCATTCATATGCAATGTCCAGAAGAGGCAAATCCATAGAGACAGGCAGTACATTAGGGATTGCTAGGGGAAAAGGTGGGGAGTGACCGCTAACAATATTGGATTTCCTTTGTGGATGATGAAAATGTTCTGAAATTAGACAGTGGTGATGATTGTACAACTTTGTGAATATACTAAAAAACACTGAATGATACACTTTAAAAGGGTGAATTTTATGTTATGAGACTTATATCTCAGCTTTAAAAACATGCTTCTAGTTCATTTGATACTCATCCTGAATACAGTCATTAAAATCATAGAGGCACACCTAAAATCTGTATTATGTATATATGTGTGGATATTGTCTTTGTTATATCCGGTTATATATACACACACACACACACACACACACACACGCATATGCGTATAGAAATATAAATGAATAAATAATATTAAGGTTGTCCCAAGTAAAGCAGTCCCAGCTAACTTAGGCCAAAGCAAAAAAGTTTCTGGGCGGCTCTGTGCGGCCCCCGAACTTCTAAGCCTAACGGGACCGCCCGGAAGGACACATGACTATTAGTGACACATGACTAGAAACGGGACCGCCCGGAAATCTACATGACTATTAGTGACACATGACTAGAGTCACCTACGGGAAAAGGCTCGACGCGCGTCTATGACGTCATTTAGGCTCGACCCTTATTTTTGGTGCTGAGTTTGTGGGCCACTCCTGTGAACTATGCCTAAAGTTGTTTCCCGGTCGGTTGTCTGCTCCGACACCCGAGATCGGGAGGAATACGACGATGGCGAGAAGCCCCTCCACGTCTACTATTGTTTGTGCGGCCAGATGGTCCTGGTGTTGGGTGAGTAGTTGGGAACTGGGGAGAGTCTGCAAGCAGCGAAACTGGGTTCTCGAGTGAGAATTTTCTCTGGCTGTCATCTGGAAGCCACCCAGGGCAGTTTTTCTGTTTTCTATTTAACCTTGTAACACTGTATCCACACCTCCCTCCAAACTAAATTCATCCTTCAGAAAAAGATACACTGTATCTTCTCCTCCTCCCACTCCGCCTCTAAGATGCAGTAATAGCTTTTATCTTAAACAGAAATAAAACCTTTCCGTGATCCTACATTCTCCTCCAGTTATAACCCCATTTCTTTGCCGTTTTTTTTCTATATCAAAGCTTCTAAAAAGGGTGCCTGTATTAGCTGTTTCTGCATCCTCACTTCCCATTTCTCTTGACTTCCTTCATACAGGCTTTCCTTCCCACCTCACCATCTAGACCACATTTGTCAAGGTTAATTAACTGGACATATTGCCAGTTCCAGTGGTCAATCAATGCTCATTTTAGTCCCCATCTCAGTGGCCTTTGACAGAGATGAGCACTCCATCCTTCTTGAAACACTTCCATTTACTTCTAAGACTCCACAGTCTCCTGATCTTCCCTCTACCTTAATTTTCCCCGTTCTCAAAGTGTCTGATTCCTTTTTTTTTAAGATTATTTTTATTGGGAATTGGGGGGAGGGGAACAGCATTGGGGAATCTGGGAAGGGGAACAGACAAGTTGCTGTCCTTTTGTTCTTCAGTCTAGTTGTGGAGGACGTCGCTTCACTGGCCCATGTTGGTATTATGACCATTGCACTCTTCCCGGGTGAGGCAGATTGGTCACCAGCCATTGGGACAGCCTCTCACGGCAGCGCACGCTGGCTGCCAGCCACTCACGGTAGCTCACGGCAGCCCACTGCAGCAAAGGCTGCAGCCTATGTTGTCGCTGGCGACTCATGGCAGCCCAGCTCCAGGGCGAGCTGTTGTTCGCCATCTTAGCTGTACAGGGCGCAGCCTCACTGGCCCTCTATGTGGGATCTGAACTGGGGCCCTGCTGCCCAGAGCTGGCGTCTCCAGTCAGCTCTTAACCAATACGCCACTCGGCTGGCCCTGATTCCTTTTTCTGTCTCAGACTTTTAGGCATTACAAGTCCCTAGGGCTCAGTCCTCTCACCTAGTCTCAATCTGTACTCACTCCCTAAGTGATTTCAACCATTCCAAGCTTTAAATACCATCTATATGCTGATGACTCCCCATCTTTAATCTGCACTTGGTAAACTCCAATTGCCTATTCTATGTTTCTACTTGGATGTCTAATGGGCCTCTCTAAGAGATCATGTTCAAATTGACTTCATGATCCCCTACTACCTGCTCTTCACTGTTCCCCTCAGTCTTCCTTATTGCAGTCAGTGGTACCATTATTCAACCAGTATCTCAGAATCATTCTTGAATTCTCTCTTTCTTATACCTTACATATATCTAGTCCATCAACAAATTCTGCAGGTGCTTCCTTGAAAATCTGTACAGAATCTGACTACCTCTTACCACCTCCATTTCTACCACTCAAGTTCAAGACACCATCATCCCTCACCTGAATTGCCACAGTGTCTCTTGCTCTCCACTCTTTGTCCCCAGTGATCTATTTTCCACACAGCAGCCAGAGTCCTGTTTCAAAGTGGTGTTTTCCTATAACACTGAAAATAAAACCTAAGTCCATACCAAGACCATGCGTGATCAGACACACAGCTACCTCTCAGACTTCGTCTCCTAATACCCTTTCCCTTTCTCACTGCACTCCAGCCACAGTGGTCTTCTTGATTTTTCTCCATCATGTCAAAATATTCCTGCTCCCAGGGCCTTTGGGATTGGTACTTCCTCTGCCTCGACCCCTCTTCCCTCAATGCTTCCTTACTTCATTCAGGTCTCTGCTGAAATGTCACTTCCTTAGACAACTCTTCCCTTGCTTCCTTATGTAAAATAGCACGCTTGTCACTCTTTGTCTTCCTACCCTGCCTGATTTTTCTTTGTAGCACTTATCACTATCTGAGATCACTGTTCCTCCTATTATCCTGCCTATTTTTTATTAGTACTTATCATTATCTAAGATCATATTATATAATTATTATTTTAAAGTTTTCTGCCTCTTGTGCCAGACTGTAAACTTCATCAGGTCAGGGACTTTGTCTGCTTTATTCTTTTTTTTTTAAATTGGGGAACAATGTGTTTTTCCAGGACCCATCAACTGCAAGAAAAGTAGTTGTTTCAATCTAGTTGTGGAGGGCGCAGTTCAGCAGCCCATGTGGGCATCGAACCGACAACCTTGGTGTTGTGAGCACTGCGTTCTAACCAACTGAGCTAACCAGCCGCCCCTGACTGCTTTATTCTTGCTGAATCCCCAGCACAATGTTCAAACTGTGCCTGGTACATACAGGACCCTCACATATTTATTGGATAAATGAATTCTCTTTTGATCACCTAGAGTTGGGTCTGAATTCTTGTTCTGCTTCTCATTAAATGCATACAAGATCTCTTACCCATTCTAAGCCTCAATTCCCTCATCATTAAACTAGGAATACTAAATGTCTGCTCCAACAGGTCGATGTGAAGAGTAATGAGCTAAAGTGCAAACTGCCTGGTGTTCTCTAACTCCCGTCTCCACCTCCTTCATTAATCTTGAATCACTCTGATCACTTGAGTTCTCTGTGATCCTTTAGTTACTTAATTTGCATTATATCAATTTTCCATCTGGTTTATAACTGTACCTAATTTATTTCCTGTGTGTTTTCATTGTTTTTGGATTAAAACTCCTCTAACTGGGATGGGTCATTTGCATACTATATATAGCATACCACCTACCTCTCTTTTTTTCTAAGCACTTATCCACTTTTCCCAGTGCCTTCCTCATAGTCACTGGAGGATGCTTGATTATCTCTTCTGCTTCTAATGCACTGTAACACAAACCAAGTGTACCATGACATTTGAATCACAGAAATACAGAAAACTTGAATTGCAGTGGTGGGAAGGACTTCTGAGTTAATATAATCTATTCATCCTTCAAATAAAGGAAAAGACTCCAGAATGAGGAAGTGATTTGCCAAAGATCATCAGGGTAGTAACAGAGCTGAAACTAAAACTCAGATCTCCTGATGCCAAGCCATTTTTAGTTGGAAAATTCAATAATAGGCTTCAATAGGCATAGTAATTATAGTAAAAGTTACAGTGCTGGGGGCCCCACTGAAAACTTCTGATTGCCTCAGGATATTTTTCGGTGACTATAGTAACCAAATCTTTCTCCATTCCTTCAGACTGTCAGTTGGAGAAATTACCCATGAGGCCCCGGGATCGGTCCCGGGTGATTGATGCTGCCAAACACGCCCACAAGTTTTGTAACACAGAAGATGAGGAAACTATGTATCTTCGCAGGTAATATGTCGATGTTCTCTGTCTAGGCTTTCCTTATTATGTTGGGGTCTACTTCTAGGACTATAAATGCCCCATCTAGTGTTGAACAGGTCATCCATTTGGGCCTAATGCTTTGACGTTTGTGGTAGATCTCTAACTTCTGTTAATGCAGCCAGTATCTTTATTGTGTTTTGTTGAAATGGATTGAGATGTAATTCTGTTGCCATTTGAGAGTTGTAATTTTGTTTTTTTGCAAGTAGAATGAGTTCATTCAATTTGTAATCTCTTAGAGATTACTATGTGCAGGCACTGAGCTAGGGACTGGATCTGTGAGGATGAATAAAGTAACATCCTTACCATCAAAGAGCTCATGGCTCAGAGTGAGGGAACAGGCTACCTATTGTGATATGATAAAATACTGGTGTTGTGAACAAAAGGCTATGGGAAAACAGATAGGAGTGGCTCATCCTGCCTGAAAGGTGGTCAGGAGAGGTAGAAATAGATGGTGGCATTTGTGATTGGCCTTGAACTAGGATTTCACAAAGTAGATGAGAGGAAGGAGGGACATTCCAGATGAAGGGAATATGGAAGCATTAAAAGCATCAACTATTGTATGCTTGGGAAAATTGAATAGTCCTTTGTGGCTAGAGCCCAGGTCTCTCTACCAGAGGAGTTCATACCTCCTGGGGTGAGGACAGAGTAAAATGCTGAAGTACACAGTTAAGGTCCAACCTTTTTTTTAAGCAGAGGAGTGACACGGTTAGATCTCTCTTAGATTTGGGAGTTGTTGGTATATTAGGGGAATTGAAACCTGGGAAGTGATACAATTACATAGAAAGAATATGGAGCAAGAAGAAGAGAGGACTAAAGATACAATACTGGGAAACATTGACATTTAAAATGCAGACAAAATAATTGGAACAGAACAAGGAGAACCTGGTGATGTGGAAAATGGGAGAGGACAGAGTTTCAAGAAGTGTGTGTGTGAGTAGGGTGGTCATCAACAGGTACCAAATGCCACAGAGAGGTCAATTCTGGGGAATTAAAAAGTCCATCCATTCATTCAGCAAATATTTCATTTATTGGTCTCCTACCACTTGCCAGGTACTGTTTTAGAAACCTGGGATATCCTAGTATATTAGTTTGCTAAACTGGGTGCCTTAAAACAACAAAACTTAATTGTCTCACAGTTCTGGAGGCTAGAAGTCTGAAATTAAGGTGTCAGCAGGGCCATCCTCTCTCTGAAAGTTCTAGGGGAGGATCCTTCCTTGACTCTTCCTACCTTCTGGTGTTTGCTGGTGATCCTTGGCATTTCTTGGCTTGTAGATGTACCATGCTCATCCCTGTTTGGATTGTCTTATGGCCTTCTCCCTGTGTCTCTGTCCCTGTGTTTCTTTTCTTCTTCTTATAAGGACACCAGTCACATTGGATTAAGGGCATGACCTGATCTTAAATAATTATATCTGCAATGACCCTCTTTTCAAATAAGGTCACATTCTGAGGTTCCTAGAAGGACTTGACTTTTTAAGGGGCACTCCAACCCAGTACAACTAGTAAACAAGCAAAGAATCCTCCCCTGGTAGAACTTATATTCTAGTGTTGAACCGGAAAAAGTTACCAGCTGACATCTAGCTATCTTTATTTAAGAAATCAAACTGCGGGCCAGCCCAGTGGCTCAGTTGGTTAAGAGCTCGCTCAAGAGTTTGAGCTCTGAGCAACAGCGGTTTGATGCCCGGCCCGAGCTGAGCAGCCGCTGAGCTGCCAACAGGTAGCAGGATGGCTCAGCTAAAAAAAAAAAGAAAGAAATCAAACTGTTATCAGCCCACACTAATGAAAAGAGTTAGAAACCACTGCTAGGCTACATTCAATAACAAATCAGGCATCAAGCCCCATTGTGACAACTGGGTTTCTAGAATTATGCAGTTGAAGAGAAAATTGGTTATGTACAAGATACAACCAAGGGTGCCCATTATAATAAAACTTATGGAATTCACAAAGGAAGGCCCTCCAGGAAACATTGGGGAAACATTCATTTCTATGGTATATAGAAAGGTTTATAAATAACATGCCCTATCTAAAGCTAGTCCATCCTTTGTGCTCTTTCTCCCTCCATTAATATTTATTTAGATTTGTGATTTCGAAGATTATTAAGTGACTGTCTTTAGAATTGGTAAAATATTTATTACATATTAAAATTATACATTATATATATTAAATGAATATATATTATTCAGTTAATACAGAAAGTAGTATAACAACACAACTAGGCCACAGACTCTTATGGCACTATAAAGCAGATGCCCTCAACTCTAGGCCAGAAAACTGGGTGGCCCTAGGCTGAAGTAGAAGCCCTGGAATCCAGTCAGCCTGATCCTAGAAGTGAGCAAGCTTCAGGCCCAGCCTTACTGCCAGGTACTGCCCAGACCAGTGGTCTCTGGCCAAGTGACTCTGTTGGGCCACAGAGTTCTTAGAGTTTACCAACAAGGCATGGTAAACTTCCCCCTTGGTTGACATAGTTCCTGCTCTAATCATGAACAGTCTTCCCAAGGGCCCACTGTACTGTACTCCCCTGCTGGCCAGTATGGAATTTCGGTCTACTCTTCCTCTTCCTCTTCTGTAGCCAGCTGAGTGTGGGAACACCAGTTACTAAAAATGCATCAGCTGGGGGCCAGCTGAGTGGCTCAGTTGGTTAAGAGCTCGCTCAAGAGTGTGAGCTCTGAGAAACAGGGCTGCTGGTTCGATTCCCGGCCTGAGCTGATCTGCCACTGAGCTGCCAACAGGTGGCAGGATGGCTCAGCTAAAAAAATAAATAAAATAAAAATGCATCAATCTGCCCAACACAGGCCCTGGAGCCTATCACTTTCTACCTCCAAGTCTCTCTATTCTAAAGTACCTCTCTTGGGGGAATGGAATCAATGGAATTGTAATAGATAAGTATGGTATTGGGGGCGGGAGGGCAATACATGGGGGGAGGGGGGGTTGTTACTTTGTGAGGGTGAAAAGGATAACTATTGCATTGTTCTGTACACCTGAAACTAACAAAAAAAATTAAAAAAATATTGACAGGGCTCTGTATGCAAAAATTAAAGGATTAATTATACAGAAATATAAAAAAATATGACTGGATGTCTTATGTGACTTATAAATGGTTCTTAAAGTCATTTCTACATGAATGTTCTAAAAATATTTTTAGAGATGACATCATTGAAAAAAATATATGATACTCTCCAACAAAAACATTCCATATATGTTCCATTCACACACCAATAAATTATCTTGTTTAAAATAAAAAAATAAAAAATAAAAAATAAAGTACCTCTCTTTTGACACTGTAGTTCCCTATTCCCATCTTTCCCTTATCCTCCACTCCCCCAGTTGCAAATCTAATAGGTGCTTTTCTGTCCATATCTTTGTTGACCATGCCTCCTTTGATGCTGTCTCCTTCCTTGATTTCTGTGAAACTGCTCTTGTGATTCTCCTTCTACTTCTTTGGCTTTCTCAGTCCTCTGGATTCTTCTGCCTGCCCTTAAATGTTGGTGTTCCCCAGGTCTCTGACCTTGATTTTATGACTAAGTCCAAACTCAACATGACTAAGTCCAAACTCATCATTTCTCTAATGTAGGAAACGCCACAGATTGGTTCACTCAGCACCACTCCAACACTTTTTTCTTATACCTGCCTTTATACTATGTCTATAAAGTTAGGGCACATATTCCAGCCCCCCTCCCCCCCCCAAAAAAACCCTAAGGTTCTGAATATGACTTAGCTTTTCCCAAGTAAAAGGATGGAAGTAGAAGTCATTAGGTGGGGCTTCCAAGGAAAGCCCATTTTACTTATTTCTTCCTGCTTTTTGGAAAACAGATTTGATAGTTGGAGCACCAGCAGCCATCCTGGAACTGGAAAGGAAAGGCCACAAGAATTGCAGAGCTTTTGCTATACTTTCCTTGGGTCTCTACCATTGCCAGGAGCCACCTTCCTCTAGACTTCTTTTATATGAAAACAAAGTCTTCTGTTGAAGCCACTGTAGTCAGGTTCCTGTAACTATCAGCCAAACACAATTCCTTCTTTTTCCTCCTCCTATGATGACATCACCATTCATACAGTGGCCCAAGGTAGAAATCTGGGAGCCAGTCCTCTCTTTGTCTCTTCCACCCCCGCTCCCACCATCCCCTGCACAATCCAGTCACTCACCATGTACTGTCAATTCTACCTTCTAATCTGTCTTATGGCTGCCTCCTCACGTTCACCCTGCTACACTGCCATCATTGCCAGTACCCAAAATCACTTGCTTGGGCTGTTGAAGTGGCCTCTTACCTGGTCTTTTTGCCTCTGGTTTTCCTTTCCTCCAGTCTGTTGTCTACTGTCTGAATTATCTCAAATGCACAATTTGTCAATCCCCTGTTTCAGATCTTTCAGTGACTTTTCATGACCTACAGCAGTGCCTTTCAAACATTTTTAGACAGTGAATCCTTTCTTCAAATGAAATTCTTCCCAGAAATATAAATAAGCAGGAAGATGCTCTGATTGGGGAAGAGTTGAGCCCAGCCCATTAAAGGATTCCTTTCCTTCCCCTATCCAATTTCATTTAGGGGCCATCGTGGAGCACAATTTTAAAAATCTTGGTTAGCAGGATAAAATCTAAGCTTGAAGACTCTCTATGATCTGACGTTGGCATACCTGTTCATCCTCATCTCCTGGGACGCCCTTGATTTAGTTTTTTAAACAACAAACAAACATTTATCATCTCATAGTTTCTGTGGGTAAGGAATTCAAGAGCAGCTGAGATGGATGGTTCTGGTCTCTCATGAAGCTGTGGTTAAGAGATTGACTATGGATGCAGTCATCTAAAGTTTTGATTGGGTTGGAAGTTCCACTTCCAAGGTGGCTCACTTGCATGGTTGGCAGCTGAGCGCCAGCTGCTGGGGTGAAGCCTCAGTTCCTTACCATCGGGATCTTCTACAGGGTTGCTAGAGTGTCCTCGTGACATGGCAGCTGGCTTCCCATAGCATGAGTAATCCAAGAGAGAATGAGGTGGAAGCCACGATGTCTTTTATGTCCAAAACTCAAAAGCCACACACTATCATTTCTGCAGTGCCCTATTGGCGTCACAGGTCAGCCCTGTTCATTGTGGGAGAGGACTGTACAAGGGTATCAATAGCAGGGAGAAAGGATCACTGGGGGCCATCTTAGAGGCTGTCTACCACAACCAGCGAGAATGTTTTGTTTTCTGCCTTCCCTATTGCATATATTCCTAAGGGTTAAGGGTAGGAAAGACAACCGAGGTCAATTAGTCTAAATGTCTAGCTCATATTAATCACTTTTTTATAATCATACCACTTAAAAGCCTTGTCTCATTTATGTTAGAGGCTCAATGTCTCAAAAAGATGAACTTTTTGAGAGCAAGAACCCTGCCTTCTATTTCTGAAACCCTTAGGACATCTTGCCTGATTCTTGGCACATAGCTAGGAATAGATCAATTTTTATAAACTTGAAAAATCCCATTTGTCTTAGGTATTTGAAAATTAACTCATGGGGAAATATACAACCCCCTTTATTTGACATTCCTGTGCTTTGAAAGCCCCGGCTTATGAGATTGGCTGACTTCAGGATTCCAGAAATCAGTTGCATGAATAACCTTTCCCTTCAAGCTGAGGCTGAATTTAGAATCCCAGCAGGAGCCAGATGGGGTACACATGACTGAAAATATTGCGAATGCCCTAGTCCAGTAAAGTTAGCAAATGGGAACACATTTGACATACATAACACTTATAAGCAGAGAGGCAGAGTGTTAAAGATGGTGGAGAGCACAAACTTTGGAGTTACACCCCAAGCAGCACCACTGTAGTTCCTCTCATTCTGTGTGTTGACTTCACTTTCTTGGTGGTATTTTTGGAAGCACAAACGTTTTTAATTTTAATCAAGTTCCATTTATGTATTTTTTTCTTTGATTGCTTGTACTTTATTCAGATTTTCTATTTCTTTTTCAGTGAGTTTTGGTAGTTTTTGTCATTCTGTCGTTCTAGGAATTTGTCCCTTTCATCTAGGTCAGGGGTTGGCAAACTGCGGCTCGCGAGCCACATGCGGCTCTTTGCGTGCGTTCCATTTCAAAAGTTTGCCGACCCCTGGAAGAGCCAATCCTGTCCCTCACAACAATTTAAAAATTATTTGAGAGCCATAAATATATTTTTACATAATCATCATTATCTGAATGATATCCTTTACAAATTTTATCAATGAAACTATGATAGTTTTATTTTCATTTTCAATTTTACTTCAGCGCCTACAACTCACGAGCATCAGTTTGCTGACCCCTGGTGGCTCTTCAGTCTCAAAAGTTTGCCGACCCCTGATCTAGGTTATCTAATTTGTTGGTGTATAGTTATTCATAATGTAATCTTAAAATATTTTTAATGTCTGTAAGATCTGTAGTACTCCTTTGATTTTTTTAAGTCCTAGTAACAGACTATTTGTAATTTTCTGAATATATTTTTCTGTTTTACCTTTGCACATAGTGTTCCCTCTGCCTGAAATACCATTTTCTATCAGGACTGTCAGCTTGAACATTACTGCTTCATGAAGCCTTAGGACAGACTGATGGCTCTGACCTCTGTGTTCCCATTACACTGCATATATTCCTCCATTATAGAACTTACCTCCATGATTATAATTTTCCTCACTAAACTGAGTTCCTTTTTTTTTAAAGATTTTATTGGGAAATTGGGGAAGGGGAACAGCCATGTTGTTGTCCTTCAGTCTTAGTTGTGGAGATGCACAGCTAGCTCAGATCCAAGTCCAGTCGCCATCTGGCCGTCCGTTGGCAGCTAGCAGTCACTTAGCTCAAGGTGCGGTGTTCAATCTTAGTTGCGGGTGGGCATAGCCCACCATCCCATGGGGGAGTCGAACCGGCAGCCTTGTTAGGAGCACGTGCTCTCACCAGCAGAGCCATCCTGCCACCTGTTGGCAGCTCAGTGGCAGCTCAGCTTGGGCGCAGCTCACTGGCCCATGTAGGAATCAAACCGGCGACCCTGTTGCTCAGAGCTCGTGCTCCTAACCAACTGAGCCACTCAGCCGGCCCAAAACTGCATTCTTAAAATAATTCATTCAACCAACCTTTACTGCTTGTCTGTTTTGTTTCCAGTAGTTTGTTCAGCTCTGGGAGTAGAGTGTTAAGACAGACAGGCATGATCTCCACTGTTTTTTGATCTCATGGACCTCACAATCTAGTGGGATGACAGAAAAATCAAGTAATTATGATTATGGAAGGTCATATGACTGAAACAAAGGGCTCATACAGAGAATCACATGAGAACCTCTTAGAAAAGGTAGTCAGGGAAGGCCTCTATGACTAGGTGATATTTGAACTGAGACCAAAAAAGATGAGAACTGTACAGCTTTGGCAAAGTGGTAAGAAGAGCATTCCAGGCAGAAAGAAGAGTGTGTCTGAAAGGTCATAGGTGGGGAAGCACTTCTTGGTTCAAAGAACAGAAGAAAGACTGATGTGGATGATGCATAGTGAGAGAGGGAGGGAATGTATCAAGTGAGGTGGGGGCCCAATTATGGGCTCAGTTGCTGCCTGATAGACCATGATAAGGAGTTTGGATTTTATTCTGGGGGTCTTCAGAAGCCACTCTTGACTCTAGAGAATGATTTGGAGTGAGACTGTAGTGGAAGCAGATTCCAATAAGCAGTTGGATTTTTATTATAGATATAAATTTAGAGTGGGGAAGGCCTAAGTCTCTCTCTCTCTCTCTCTCTCTCTCTCACACACACACACACTACTGATTTAATGACGCAAAAATCTAAAATTTCCATGTGGGGGAAAAGTCAAAGACAACAAATATCAAACTGGGGCGAAATATTTGCAAGGCCCTTTAATATTTGCAAGTCTCCTTAATATACAATAAAAAGACAAAGGGTAGGAACTGAAAGTTCACACACACACACAAAAGAAAATACAAATGCCTATTAAATATATGAAAAGATGCCTAACTTCACTCTTTAAAAAAAGAAATACAAATTACAAGATCACTGTTTTCATGTGCTAGATTGGCAATAGTGCATTTTAATAATATATTAGGTTGTTGAGACTGTAGGGTAACAGGAACTCTCACATTGGTGGTGGGAGTATAAATTGGTTCAATTTCTCTAGAGAGTAATTTGGCAGTGTCTATCATAAGTTAAAGTGGACACATTTCTAGGCATTTATCCAACAGGTAAAAGACATTTTGGTTCATCCATACAAAGGAATACAATACAGACCTTGTAATGAGGCAGCTCTTTATCAATGATGGGGAAGGATCACATATATATTTTTTAACCAATATATATTTTTAAGTGAACAAAGAGGTAGAGAACAGTATAAGGTATGCTACACTTGTCTAAAAAGGAAAATAAAAAAATATTTTTTTTCTATATATACCAATAAGGATTATTTTCTTGTATCATCGACCATCTCTGGGAGGAACAGAAGAAACAGTATTTGCCTCTGGGGAAGAGAACTGGGTGGGTGGAGGATGAGTGGGGAGCATATTTACTTCTCATTTCATACTCTATGTATATCATGTGCACATACTGCCTATTAAAAAATTGAAACAAACAAAGGGAGGGGAAGTGAGGAGACCAGTTAGGAAACTGTGATAATAGTTCAGGGAAGAGATACTGGTTGCCTGAACTAAGATGGTGGCAGGAAGGCAGGAAGGTGGCGAAAATTAGACAAGTTCAAGATCTTTTTTGGAGATACAAGCCACAGGATTTCCTAAATGAAGTAGGTGTGAGAGATGAGGAAAAGCAAAGAATCAAGGATGAGTCTCAGGTTTTTGTTAAGCAACTGGATGGGTGAAAGAGTTGGTTATCTAAGGCAGTGTCACGTGGGCTCTTGAGCCTGACAGTCTGGGCTTGAATTCAACCTATTCTACTTCCTAACTCTATGACCTTGGGCAAATGATGTAATTGCTTTATGCCTAGGAGCTCTCATCTATAAAATGAGAATGATAATAGGACCTACCTCACAAAGTTGCTGTAAGGATTAAATGGGTCACATGGTAAAAGGTATACAAATGGTTGCCACTATTGTTATTGTTATCACTGAGACCATGACTGCTGCTTTGACTACTGCTCCTCCTCCTCTGTCAGGGAATCACATGAGGGGCTCAGTACATATTTGTGGAAAGAAGAAATGCTTTAAAATTAATACATATTTGGGGCCAGCCGAGTGGCTCAGTTGGCTAAGAGTTGGCTTAAGAATGCAAACTCTGACCAACAGGGCCGCTGGTTCGATTCCCACATGGGCCGCTGGTTCGATTCCCACATGGGCCAGTGACGCTGCGCCAGAGCTGAGCTGTCGCTGAGCTGCCAACAGGTGGCAGGATGGCTCAGCTGGTGAGAACATGTGCTCCTAACAACAAGGTTGCCTGTTCAAGAAGGTGGGCTATGCCCGCCCACAACTAAAGACCTAACTTGGCACCTTGAGCTGAGCTGCTGCCCGGGTGGCTCAGTGGATAGAGTATGTGCTCTTAACAACAAGGCTGCTGGTTCAACTCCCGCATGGGATGGTGGCTACACCTATCCGCAACTAAGATTGAACACAGCACATTGAGCTTAGAGGCCACGAGCTGCCGAGGGGAAGCCAGATGGCGACTGGCGCCCTCCACAACAAAGGATGAAGAACAACAACTTGTCTGTCCCCGTTCCCCAATTCCCCAACACTGTTCCCCTCCCCCAGTTCCCCAATAAAATCTTTAAAAATAAAAAAATAAAATAAAATAAAATTAATACATATTTAATAACCAGTTGATATATGAAATGAAAACTTTTGAAAGGCCCTTTTAACATTTGAAGAAATGAGATAGTGAGGTTTGTATGTGAAGAGATTTTGTTCATATCTTCTTTAACTTCCTTTTTCTGTGCAGGTCTGAAGGCATTGAACGGCAGTACAGGAAGAAATGTGCAAAGTAGGTATTAACAGTGTAGGTTTCTTTGAGCATAAGCAAATAGAGGCAATAATGTGTTAGGAACATAATTATTTGGATAATAATTCTCTGTTGTATCCTTAAGACTTCAACTACACAAATATCAATATGCTTCTTGAAAAGACTAGTCAAAGTTACATCTCTGACCAGATGGCCACAAAAATGTGTTTTTTTTCAGCATAGTATAAATTTAAAAATTGAAATGTAATTTGTACATGATAAAATTTCCCCTTCTTAAGTGTACAATTTGATGAGTTTTGACAAAAGCACACAGTCATGTAACACCGCCACAACCATGATACAGAACTTTCCCAGTACCCCATGTGCCCTTCGCAGTCAGTCGCCTTCCTCACCTCTCTCCCCTGGCAATAATGGATCTGCCTTCTGTTACAGTGGTTTTGCCTTTTCTAAGATTTTCTGTAAATTCTACAATATGTACTCTACTACATACAATATGTATCTATTACTGGTTTCTTTCACTTAGCATAATGCTTTTGGGATTCATCCAAGTTGTTATGTATGTCAGTAATTTGTTCCTCTTTATTGTTGAGTGGTATTTCATTGCACCACAGTTTGTTTCACAGTTCACTTGTTGAAGGGCATTTGAGTTGTTAATGGTGTTGGCTATTGCAAATAAAGCTGCTGTGAACATTCTAGTATACATCTTGGTGGGAGCATGTGTTTTCTCTTGGGATGGGGTTGCTGGGTCATATGGTAAATATAACACAGTGTAATTTAATCCAGGCCTATTTAGAAAGCCTATTATAGGACCACAGACCCCAGAACTTTATTTAATATATTTATGTTGAGTCGTTGGGAAAGTCATGACATATTTTTCTGTTTTTCCATGTAAAAATGCATCATGACTTTCCCAACAACCCAATATATATATATATATATATATATATATATATTTTTTTTTTTTTCCAGCTTTAGGTTAATAGAATAGTAAATTGTAGTAAGTTTAATCTTGTTGAAGTTAACTACAGTTACATCTTTGCTCTCAGAATACTCCGACTAGGAGAATTAAATCAGGGAAATGGCTAAGAAGGCATTTTTAGTTCACAGCTACATTGGATTCATTAGATTAATTTTATCAGATCTTATGGGACTCCTTCATTTAGCTGAAAAAGTATAATAAAAATGACCAGCCAAAGTGAGCCATTACTACAGGAATTCATGTGCCGACCACTGCGGTGGAGCATTTACACTCCCTCATGACACTGAAAAAAGAAAGCAAAACTAGACAAAACCCCCCAAATAGTTATCCAGACACTTGGAAAGAATGGCAGCAGTTTTGATTGGAAAGCAGTTGTTTGCCAAATTTGTCTGATGATAAGAATCACTTGGATGCTGAAGAAAATGACAGATTCTCAGGCCCTCCCCTCCCCAGATTTGCTGAATCAGGATCTCCTAAGGGAGGAGCCTAGGCATCTGATCAGCAATTTTAACAAGCACCCTCAGTGATTCTTATCGAGTAGTTTTGGGAAACACTGGGAAGAGCTCATCATTAGTTTATCACACACACATGCATGCACGCACGCGCGCGCACGCGCGCACACACACACACACACACACACACACACACACACACACACACAAGCACAATTCCTGGAGTCTGAGCATACTTTGTGAATCAGCGTTTTGGAGATCTGGATTCTGAGGCCTCCCAGAGAATCACTCTGGTGTTTGCAGGTGTGGACTGCCACTCTTCTACCAGTCCCAGCCGAAGAATGCTCCAGTGACCTTCATAGTGGATGGAGCAGTAGTCAAGTTTGGCCAGGGCTTTGGGAAAACGAATATATATACTCAGAAGCAAGAGCCTCCTAAAAAGGTAATTATCATTGAAGGAGACAGACTGGTTAACATAGCTACGGGTTTAGCTAAATTTTAAAACAATATTATAGTACATGAGAAACTGCCCTTTATAAAGGTCAATTATATAGATGTAACATGTTTTATAGATGTAACGTCTATTATGTGTTCTTTTTTTCTTTTCCTACAGCTGCCCTATGAGTAAAGTTAGAAATTGTGTGTTTTTTATTTACATTTATTTCCTTCCAAATTTCTTCTTTTTCCAGTGTGAACAATTTAAAATGGAATGAATCAGGCTAATTTTTAAATATACTTTAAAAATCTTTGATGGCAAAAATTAGAAAAATATAATGCAAATAAAAGCATTGGCACTTTTAGATAGGCCAGCCTGTCCCAGAGAGATGGGTATCCCCATCCCCCCCGCCACCTACCTCCCCAGCACCCACGCACGTGCGCATGCATTCTCTCTCTCTCTGTCTCTCTGTCTCTCTGTCTCTGTCTCTCTGTCTCTCTCTCTCTCTGTCTCTCTCTTTCTCTCTCTCTCTCTCATGGACACACACACAATCACATTCATGACTCACAGAGCCTCTTACAGTGATCTAGACTGATTCTTCTTCTGTGACTCCAGGTGATGATGACCAAACGGACTAAAGACATGGGCAAGTTCAGCTCTGTCACTGTGTCTACTATTGATGAAGAGGAAGAGGAGATTGAGGCTGTAAGTGCTTCTGTTCTTAAGGAAATTGGACTGGGGGTGGTGAAAGGAAAGGGGCTTTAGAACTAGAGCATCCAGTAGCAGAATAATTAGAGACTACTTGTAGACATTGCTCTGCTAGTAAAAAACTATGATACTGATTAGTTCTTGTGTCCCTGGATCCCAGGGCCATCTGGAAAATGAGAACCAGGGAGTTAGGTTAGATCAGTGTTTTTTTTTCATACTGTTTTTTTGTTTGTTTGTTTGTTCATTTTGAGATGCCTTAGGGGGCAAATCCCTCATCCCTCTTCAGTTTAAATACTGTTGGGCTCAATGATTTCAGGTCCCTTTCAGTCCAGCTCTGACGGATTATGAGTCTGCCCTTAGCAGTAGCAGCAATTACCTTTATAGTAAGTACTTCAGTATAATGATGTTTACAGAGAAAGATGTTACCTTTTATTTTCAAAATGGTTTCAGTTGAAACCTGAACTCTCCCAGATTACTGAAAAGCTGAAGAATTGAAAGGGAACAGACTCCTGCCATTTCAGTAATAATTTCATAATTTGAGTGGTATAAATGGCAACTTAAGGTCTCTTTTGTTACTCATTGGTAGGACTGCTGGTTTAAAGATGCTTATTTTTTTCCCTCAGAGAGAAGTGGCTGACTCGTATGCACAGAATGCCAAAGTGATTGAAAAACAGCTGGAGCGGAAAGGCATGAGCAAAAGGCGGCTACAAGAGTTGGTAAGTGGCATGGGATGGCAAGGTGCTGGGCTTGACTATTTGAATCTCTTGGTCTGAAACACGCTCCAGCAGTCAGGGAAATCCCTTAGGAAGTCTGTCGGGAGTTAGTAGTATAGTCGGCTGTCAGGCATCTAACCCTGGGCTGTGACTGTCAATACACCCTGTTCTGGAGTAGTGATCACAGAATCCAGGCCCTAAATGATAATACTTGTTACGTAGCCCCAACTAGAATGATATTTTAATCTGGTACTTGTGGTCCAAGGTCAGGAGTTAAAGATCAGGGTTCATGAAAGCTCTCCAAGTATGTGATGGCATATGATAGTGTTACATTGGTGGGACCACGTTTAGGGCTGGTTATTGCTTCTGAAAGCACTAGTACCACCACCAGTTTCTGCATTATTCACGGGTTCATCATAGAGCATGGACGCCTATATATGATGATGTCTACATTTTTGTTTTCTTGACAATAATTTACTTATGATATTTCTTTAAAATGAGGTATCACTACATTGGTGCCTCATCAGATGGTACACCAGTCTAACCCAATGACTAGAGGATTTTTTTGGTGACAGAGATGGTGGGTTTTAGAAGCTGCTTTACCTTGCCATAGTGGTTTAGAGCAGTGTTTATCAAATTTCTGAGGTGAAGAACCAGTGCTTTCTTTTTTTCTAAATTTTCAATTTGTCAGGAACAGATTTATAACATAAAATGCAAAGAAATGAATTTTCCTCAATTCTTCAAGTTAAATTATTTTATTATTAACCTGTCACATGACTATAAGAGATTCTAAATGCTTACTCTCAAGTTTTGTATGTATCTTGCATGGACCCATAACAAACAGTTTCATGGACCACACAACATTACAACATTAAGTAGCACTGTTCAAGAGCAGTATTTTTTATCCTGTTGTGCCAAGATATGCCATGATATTGATTCCCTCAGCCCTTTAGGGGCTCTGGTGTTGCAGGATCCCTACACTTGATCGCCTTGTGTATTTATGCCATTTTACCATACAGACGTTATCATTTTCTATGTGTGTGATAACATCCGAAAGTTTGGAAAGCAGTTGCTAAAGATTCATATGATTTTAGAACCAGTTTGTATACTAATTGAGCATGGAGAGATTGTGCTTGGGCAGTTAATATGAAGAAGTAATATAAGAATTTCATAGCATGTATCAGAACATATACTGTTCTTCCTCCACAGGCTGAACTGGAAGCAAAGAAAGCGAAAATGAAGGGGACCTTGATTGACAACCAGTTCAAATGATCAGGACCTTTCTCTGAACCCACACTGGAGGCAAGCATTTAGACCAGGAGGCCAAAGAACTTTTTCTTGACTGCATGGACTGGTTTCTACCTTTATTCCTCAGAAGAGGGCTGTATGTTGCTTCCTACATTCAGTGAGGCCTTTTAGTCCATCTGACCTGCTTTCTAGAGACGGATCATTCTGTTCATAGGTCTTCTATACTATTTTTGTCCCTTTGACGTAAACTTCTTCAGCTGTGCAGAAACTCTTTGAATAGATCAATCAGTGCTTGAGTGTCTGTAGTTTTTAAAGTAGCTATTCTTATTCCTTCTTCAGAGTTAATATAATGCATAATGATTTTTGAAAAAATATTATGATATATCATAGAAAAAAGTGGTATGAATTATATTTAAAATCACAGCATGTTAGATGCTTTTAAGTGACTCTGTCTCTCTTCTTAGACTGGCAGGTATCGGCTATGGTTCGAATCTCTCTACTATCAGAGAAAATCCATAAAAAGGCAGAATCTGCATAAAGCTCTCTTTACTTCAAATATGAAAGCCATAGGTGAGCCATCCCTTATCAGACTTCGAACTTAAAGAACAAAAGCCAGATTGGAGCGAGAGGGTAAGATAGCTGAGAGAGCTGAATGAAAACGGAGTCTCAATAAGCAACACAAGGGAGCTACTATCCTGTTGAGCAGCTAATAGCACTGCTTCCATGTGTGAGTACATGTGAGGGAGATATAGAGTAAGAAATGATGCTGGGATTTATAAAGTACCTGTGATATCGATATGTAGTGTTTGTATCCATGTTTAATCTGTTCACCTGTATTACACGATATTGGGGCAGGAAGAATATTTTAACCTCCTTATAGTATCTATATCATGTTGTGCTTATTAAGTGCCCAACATGTGTCTGTGAGATGCTGTTGGAAAATACTAGGGCATTTTTCTTTGCTTTTTTCTGATTTTTATTTTATTTGGAAGGAAAGGTGGGTTGGAGTTGGGGTAGACATGAGCTAGCAAGAACTGGGAGAAAGAGGGGTGGAGGTCCTGGGAAAGCCCAGGGTGGTACCATCTATCTTCCCAGTTATTCGCCTACATCCATTGAGGTCTTTGCAACTGAGTGTTCCTCTTCACCTCATTTCCTATAGGTATCATGTAGATAACCAGCCATAACCTCTACACAATTCCTTGACCTCAACTCCAAACGATGATCTTTACCTTCACACCACTTTAGCCACAAGCTGTCATGACCACAGCCTGGATGTCACCTACACCCCATCTGAAATCCAGTGTTCTATTCTCTGCTCACAACCTTCTATCATTGATACTCTCATATTCTCACTTCCATTAAACCTGTTTTGTTTTGCTTTTAGGTTTGAAGGGTGATTATTTTATTAGTAGTAATAATAAAAAATAGTAGTAATAATGATAAAAAAGTAGCTACTTTTTATTGAGTACTCACTATGTGTCTGGTGCCATGGAAAGCACTTTCTAGGTATTACCTTAATCTACACATTACAATAATCTCATGCGAGAGGTTTAACTACAGTAGTCCCCGCCCCTTTATCCATGGGTAATACGTTCCAAGACCCCC
>NW_017731858.1:1132853-1134337 GCF_001890085.2 Hipposideros armiger | reverse complement strand
CATCTTAGCTGTAGAGGGCAGTGTCACTGGCCCTCATGTGGAATCCGAACCGGGACCCTGATGCTCAGACTGGCGTCCCAAGCCAGGTCTGAACCAATGCGCCACTCAGCCGGCCCTGTACTGTTTCTATCATTAATAAAATCATAGCTTCTGGAATAAAAAAAAGATTGCAAATTGCTACATCATTAGCACGAAACAAGCATGTGCTCTTCATTATGTTTTATTCTTTCACATTGAAATAGTAATTAACATAATATGGTATAGTTTCTCTATTTTTTTGTTTACTTGTCTTTTAGTAGTGATTACAGTGTTTTAATGTTAGAATAAAGAGCCATATTGAAATTTCAGAAATTTATTATATTTTTTTTGTTCTTTAAATTATCAACTGTGATAAAATAGAAAAATGTTGTAAAATGTTTCCACTGTAATAATTGGTGACATTTGGAAGTATAATTTTATTGTTTAAGACAAATTGAAAAGCTTTTTAAAAACTAGCTTGTGTCGACCATTTTACAATCCTTACAACTGTGGACCACCTCCTTTTGTTAAGGAAAAATGTTCCCTTTTTTATTTCTCTGATGTTTTATTCTGCTTCTTCTTCACCTGACTACTCCTCTTTTTCACTCAAATTTAACAAAGCACAGTCCATCACACTTGGGCTTTTAATATTTTATATTCCTCTAGAAAAACCAAAAGCATTACTTGTGGTGAACTCAACCTGTTTTTATTTTTGCAAATTTTTTCTTTTTTTTTTCCTTCCTCCCTTCCCGCTTCCCCTTCCCAGCTGTTGTTCTCAGTCTAGTTGTGGAGGACACCACTCACTGGCCCATGTTGGTGTTATGATCATTGCGCTCTACCTGGCTGAGGTACTTGGTCACCGGCTGTCAGCTGGCCACTCACAGCGGCTCATGGTAGCTCTCGCTGACTGCCGGCCACTCACGCTTTCTACCGGCTGCGGCACATGGCAGCCAATGGCAGCTCACACTGGCCGCCAGCCACTCATGGAAGCCCGGCTCCAGGTTGAGCCATTGTTCACAATCTTAGCTGTAGATGGTGTAGCTTACTGGTGCAGCTTACTGGCCCATGCGGGAATTGAACCAGCAGCCCTGTTGTTCAGAGCTTGTGCTTTTACCAACTGAACTATCTGGCCACCCCCTATTTTTCTTTTTTTAATTACAGTTGACATTCAATATTATTTTGTATTAAGGGCTGGCTGAGTGGCTCAGTTGATTAAGAGCTCGCTCAAGGGTTTGAGCTCTGAGCAACAGCGGTTCGAGTCCGGCCCAAGCTGAGCTGCCGCTGAGCTGCCAACAGGTTGCAGAATGGCTCAGCTAAAAAATATATATATATTATTTTGTATTAGTTTCAGGTGTACAGTATAGTGCTTAAACATTTATATAATGTATGAAGTGATCCTCCTGATAAGTCTAGTTCCCACCTGACACCATACGTAATTATTACAATGTTGACTATATTCCCATGCT
>NW_017731858.1:1131016-1132424 GCF_001890085.2 Hipposideros armiger | reverse complement strand
TCACAATTGATGTGATAACTGAGATGGCTACTAAGTGACTAATAGACAGGAGCATATACAGTGTGAATGGACAGAGGGCTGGTTCACGTTCCAGGTGCAAGATTTCATGATACTACTCAGAACGGCATGTAATTTAAAACTTATGAATTATTTCTGGAATTTTCCACTTAATATTTTCAGACCGTGGTTGACCACAGGTAAATGAAACTGTGGAAAACAAATCCACAGATAAGGAGGGACTAGTATATTGTCATTCTTATTTTACAAATGTGTACTCTGAGGCTCCAAGTGTTTCCCAAGATCCCATAGCCAATGAGTGATAACACCACAAATATGATTATGCAACTATGTTGAACTACTACTCCTGTGGAATTTTTAAAAAATATACTATTGAGAACAGATTGCAATTTCATTCTGAGAAGACAAAGTGCAATGTAAAGACAATTGCATAGAGGACTTCCTGTAGCAAATGTGTGGCTACCATTCTATACATTTTAAAAATATTTGTCCTTAGATACTAATCCTAAACCAATTCAACATCTGGTTCAAATTATGCATTTTACTTCATCCTTAAAACTGCAAATGGTTGCTCTTTCTACTGCCATCTTGGTTCCATGTTTACTGCGTAAAATGCCCAGTGAAGCCACAGAAACTGTCCCTGCTACAGAGCAAGAGTTGCCACAGCACCAGGCTGAGACAGGGTCTGGAACCGAATCTGATAGTGATGAAACAGTACCAGAGCTCAAGGAACAAGATTCCACACAGGTAACCACGCAACATACCCAGCTGGCAGCAGCAGCGGAAATCGATGAAGAACCAGTCATTAAAGCAAAATAGAGCCAGAGTGAAAAGAAGGCATGGAAGGCTATGTCCAAACTGGATCATCGACAGGTTACAGGGGTTACTAGGGTCACTATCCAGAAATCTAAGTATATCCTCTTTATCATCACAAAACCAGCTGTCTACAAGAGCTCAGCTTCAGATACCTACATAGTTTTGGGGGAAGCCAAGATTGAGGATTTATCTCAGGAAGCACAGCTAGTAGCTGCTGAGAAATTCGAAGTTCAAGGTGAAGCTGTCTAAAACATTCAAGAAAACACACAGACTTTAACTGTACAAAAGCAGGGCAAAGTGGAAGAGGCTGATGAAACAGGTGTAGAAGGCAAGGACATAGAATTGGTCATGTCACAAATGTGTCCAGAGCAAAGGCAGTCCAAGCCCTGAAGAACAACAGTAATGATATTGTAAATGCTGTTATGGAATTAACTATGTAACCATCTAAAAACAAGGACCTTTTTTGATGTTTCAAACAGGTAACGAGCTTGCTTTGAAAGTTGTACTGTTTCTTTCTTTTTTTTTTTAAGATTTTATTGGGGAATTGGGGGAAGGGGAACAGACAAGTTACTGT
>NW_017731858.1:1113756-1128409 GCF_001890085.2 Hipposideros armiger | reverse complement strand
TATATATATATATATATATATATATATCACCTCTTCTTTATCCAATCACCTATTGATGGGCACTTGGGTTGCTTCCGTATCTTGGCTATTATACATAGTGCTGCAATGGACATAGGGGTGCATATATCTTTTCAAATTAGTGTTTTGGATTTCTTTGGATAAATACCTAGAAGTGGAATAGCTGGGTCATAAGGTAGTTCTATTTTTTTATTTTCTGAGGAACCTCCATACTGTTTTCCATAGTAGCTAAAACCAATTTGCAATCCCACCAACAGTGCACGAGGGTTCCTTTTTCTCCATATCCTCGCCAACACTTTTTGTTTGTTGATTTATTGATGATGGCCATTCTGACAGGTGTGAGGTGAGATCTCATTGTGGTTTTAATTTGCATTTCCCTGATGATTAGTGATGTTGAGCATCTTTTCATATGTCTGTTGGCCATCTGTATGTCCTCTTTTCAGAAATGTCTATTTAGGTCCTCTGCCCATTTTTTTATTGGATTGTTTGTTTTTTTGTTGTTACATTGTATGAGTTCTTTATATATTTTGAATATTAACCCCTGATGGTATGTATCATTGGTGAATATCTTCTCCCATTCAGTAGGTTGCCTTTTAGTTTTGTTGATGGTTTCCTTTGCTGTACAAAACTTTTTAGTTTGATGTAGTCCCATTTGTTTATTTTTTCCTTTGTTTCCATTGCCCGAGGCGATATATTAGAAAAAATATTACTGGAGAAGGCCCAAGATGGCAGAATAGGTATATGCCATGCCTGCCACCTCCCAGGATCACATTAAAATTACAACTAAATTATAGAACAATCTACCTCGAGAATCATCTGAAGACTAGCTGAACAGAACTCCTACAACTAAGAATATAAAGAAGAGGCCACATCAGGACTGGTAGGAGGGACAGAGATGCAAAATGGGCTGATTCCAAACCCACAGGTAGTGTTTGAACACTGGAAGGGACATCTTGGTGGCAGTTGACCCCCCTGAAGAAGGAGGAATCCCAGCCCCACACTGGTCTCCTCAGCCTAGGTGTCCTGTGCCAGGAAGTGGGCCTACAACAAAGACTACTCTACCCAGCAAGGCTGTCATTTGAAGTTGAAGGAGAGATAAAGAGCTTCCCAGACAAGAGAAAGCTAAAGAAAATCATTACTACTACACCAGTATTACAAGAAATGTTAAAGGGACTTCTTTAAGAAGAAGTTGGGGGAAAACAAACAAAAGAAGAACAAAAATATGAATAATAAAATGGCAATAACTATGTAACTATCAATAATCACTTTAAATGTAAATGGATTAAATGCTCCAATCAAAAGACATAGGGTAGCTGAATAGATAAGAAAACAAGACCCATACACATAAGAGACCCACCCCAGGTTGGAAGACACACATAGACTGAAAGGAAAGGGATGTAAAAAGATATTTCATGCAAATGGAGACACACAAAAAAAGCTGGGGTAGCAATACTTATATATTGGACAAAATAGACTTTACAAAGAAGACTATAATAAGAAATTATAATAAGAAACACAGAAGGACATTACATAATAATGAAGGGATCAATCCTACAAGAAGGCATAACCCTAGTAAAATTACATGCACCCAACATAGCGCACCTGTACAAAACAAATATTGACAGATATAAACAGAGATGTCAACAGTAACACAATCATAGTAGGGGACTTTAACACCCCATTGACACCAATGGACAAATCTACCACACAGAAAATTAACAAGGAAACAATGGCTGTAAATGACACACTAGACCAGATGGATTTAATGGACAGTTTCAGAGCATTTCACTCCAAAGCAGCAGAATATATATTCTTTTTATGTGCACATGGAACATTGTCCAAGATAGACCACATGTTAGGCCACCAAACAAGTCTCAATGAATTTAAGAAGATTGAAATCATATCTAGCATCTTCTCTGACCACAATGGTATGAAACTAGAAATCAATCACAAGGAACAAAACAGAGAAAAAACCAAACACATGGAGGCTAAATAACATACTACTTAACAATGAATGGGTTAGTAATGATATCAAGAAGAAATTGGAAGATTGATTAAGACAAATGAAAATAAAAATACTGTGACCCAGGGCTGGCTGAGTGGCTCAGTTGGTTAAGAGCGCAAGCTCTGAGCAACAGGGTCTCTGGTTTGATTCCCACATGGGCCAGTGAGCTGCACCTGAGCTGAGCTGCTAACAGGTGGCAGCATGGCTCAGCTGGTGAGAGCATGTGCTCCTAACAGCAAGGTTCCTGGTTTGACTCCCACATAGGATGGGGGCTGGGCCCCCCTGCAACTAAGATTGAACACAACACCTTGAGCTGAGCAGCCGCAAGCGGCCGACAGGCGGCCAGATGGTGACTGGACTTGGAGCTGATCTAGCTATGCCCTCCACAACTAAGACTGAAGGACAGCAACTTGGCTGTTCCCCTTCCCCAATTCCCCAACACTGTTCCCCTTCCCCAATAAAGATTTTAAAACACACACACACACACACACACACACACACACACACACAATGACCCAATATTTATGAGACAAAGCTAACGCAGTCCCCTGAGGGAAATTCATAGCAATGCAGGCCTACCTCAAGAAATAAGAAAAATCTCAAATAAACGATCTAACCTCACACCTTGCTGAAAAAGAACAGCAAACAAAACCCAACGTGAGTAGAAGGAAGAAAATAAAGATCAGAGTGAAAATAAATGAAAAAGAGGCTAAGAAAACAAAAAGCTCACAAAAAAGTCAATGAAACCAAGAGCTAGTTGTTTGAAAAGATAAACAAAATTGATAAAATTTTAACCAGACTAATCAAGGAAAAAAGAGGACCCAAATAAATAAAATCAGAAATGAAAGAGAAGTCACAACCAACACCACAGAAATACCCAAAAAATTTTCAGAAAATACTACAAACATTTATATGCCAACAGATTGGACAATCTGGAAGAAATGGATACATTTCTAGAAGCATACAATCTTCCAAGGCTGAATCAACACAAAACAAAATCTGAACTCACCAGTTACCACTAATAAAACTGAATTGGGAATCAACAAGCTCCCAGCAAACAAAAGTCCTGGACCAGATGGCTTCACAGGTGAATTTTACCAAACGTGCTGAAAAGAATTGACACCTATCCTTCTCAAACTATTCCAAAAAATCCAAGAGGTGGAGAGGCTCCCAAGCTCTATCTACGAGGCCATTAGTACCCTGATTCCAAAATTAGAAAAAAAGACATTACGAAAAATGAAAACTATAGGCTAGTATCATTGATGAACATAGATGCAAAAATCCTCAACAAAGTATTAGCAAACCAAATTCAGCAATACATTAAAACCATCATACATCACAATCAGGTGGGATTCATTCTTGGTATGCAAGTATGAGTGAATATCTGTAAATCAATTAACGTGACACACCATATAAACAAAATGAAAAGTAAAAATTATATCATATCAATAGATGCAGAAAAAGCATTTAACAAAATCCAGCATCCATTTATGAAAAAAAGTACTCTCAGAAAAGTGGGAATAGAGGGGATATAGCTCAACATTATAAAGGCCATATATGACAAACCCTAATATACTCAATGGGGAAAGGCTAAAAGCATTTGCCTTAAGATCAGGAACAAGACAAGGACGCCGACTTTCACCACTTCTATTCAACATAGTACTGGAAGTTCTAGCCACTGCAATCAGACAAGAAAAAGAAATAAAACTTATCCAAATAAGAAAGGAAGAAGGAAAACTGTCATTATTTGCAGATGACAAAGTACTATATAGAGAAACCCCCAAAGATTCCACCAAAAAACTATTGGAACTGATAAATGAATTAAGTAAAGCAGCAGGATACAAAATTAATATTCAGAAATCAGTTGTACTTGGGAGGGCCGGTTAGCTCAGTTAGTTAGTGTAGTGCTCATAACACCAAGGCTGCCAGTTCGATCCCCACATGGGCCACTGACATGCACCCTCCACAACTAGATTGAAAACAACTAAAAATAAAATCAGTTTTACTTTTATAAACCCATACTGAACTATCAGAAAGAGAAATTAACCAAACAATCTCATGTACAATTGCATAAAAAACCATACCTAGGAATAAATTTAACCAAGGTAGTAAAAGGCCTGTATTCAGAATATTATAAAACATTGAAGAGAGAAGATACAAATAAATGGAAACATATACCATGCTCATGGATAGGAAGAATTAATATAGCTAAAATGTCTATACTACCCAAAGCAATCTATACATTCAATGCAATTTCTATCAAAATACCAATGGCGTTTTTCACAGATCTAGAAGAAATAATCCTAAAATATAAATGGCACCAAAAAAGATCCAGATAGCCATGGAAATCTTGAGGAAGAAGAACAAATCTGGAGGTGTCACACTTCTTGATATCCAACTATACTACAAAGCCATACTAATCAAAACAACATGGTATTGGCATAAAAACAGACACATAGATCAATGGAACAGATTAGAGAGCCCAGAAATAAATCCATGCCTATATGGTCACTTAATCTATGACAAAGTAAGCAAGAATATAAATTGGGGTAAAGGCAGTCTATTCAATAAACGGTGCTGGGAAAACTGGACAGATACATTTAAAAAAATGAAACTGGAACACATTCTTACTCCATGTAGAAGAATAAACAAAATAGATGAAAGACTTAAATGTAAGACCCAAAACCATGGAACTCATGCAAGAAAACATAGGCAGTAAACTCTCAGAAATTATCCTTAGTATTATTTTTACTGATGTATCTCCTTGGGCATGGAAAGAATAAATTAAATAAGTAAAAAAATAAATAAATAAATAAATAAATAAACGGGACTACATCAAACTGAAAAGTTTTTGCACAGCAAAGGAAACATCAACAAAAGGAAAAGACATTGTACTGAATGGGAGAACATATTTGTCAATGATATCTTTGATAAGGGGTTAATATCCAAAATTTGTAAAAAAAAAAAAAAGTCATGCAAATGAACACCAAAACAACAAATGATACAATTAACAAATGAACAGAGGCTCTGAATTGGCATTTCTCCAAAAAGGACATACAGATGGCCAATAGACATATGAAAAGATGCTCAACATCACTAATCATCAGAGAAATGCAAATTAAAACCACAATGAGATCTCACCTAACACCTGTCAGAATGGCCATCATTAATAAATCAACAAACATGTGTTGGGGACGATGTGGAGAAAAGGAAACCCGAGCATTGTTGGTGGGATTGCAAATTGGTGGAGCTACTATGTAAAACAGTATGGCGGTTCCTCAAAAACTTAAAAATAGAACTACCTTATGACTCAGCAATTCCACTCCTAGATATTTATCTAAAGAAATCCAAAACACTAAGTTGAAAAGATATATGCACCCCCATGTTTACTACAGCGCTATTTACAATAGACAAGATATGGAATCCACCCAAGTGTCCATCAGTAGATGATTGGATAAAGAAGAGGTGGTACATATGTACAAAGGAATGCTACAGGCCATAAAAAAGAATGCAATCTTACCATTTGCCATAACGTGGACGGACCTGGAGGATATTATGCTAAGTGAAATAAGTCAGTCTGAGAATGACAAATACCATATGATCTTACTTATATGTGGAATTTAAAGAACAAAATAAATGAACAAACAAAATAGAAACAGACTAATAGATACAAAGAACAAACTTATGGTTACTAGATGGGAAGGAGGTTGTGGAGCTGGGCAAGAAAGATAAAGAGATTAAGAAATAGACATTGGTAGTTACAGAACAGTCATGGGGATGGGAAATATAGTCAATAATATTGTAAAAACTATGTATAGTGTCAAATGGTTAATAAACTTATTGGGGTTATCACTTTCTAAGGTATATAAATTTCTAATCACTATGTTGCTTGTATACCTGAAACTAGATTTTAAAAATGGAAAAAAATATAACTAATAACAATTTCAAACTTTACTGCCTATGTTTTCTTGTAAGAGTTCTATAGTTTCAGGTCTTGCATTTAGGTATTTATTCTATTTTGAGTTTATTCTTGTATGTGATGTAAGAAGGTCCTCCAGTTTCATTTGTTGGCCTATATCTGTCCAGTTTTCCCAAATCCATTCATTGAATAGATTGCCTTTACCCTATTGTATATTCTGGCTTCCTCTGTCATAGTTTAATTGATCATATAGGTGTGGGTTTATATCTGGGCTGTCTATTCTGTTCCATTGGTCTATGTGTTTGTTTTTATGCAAATAACATGCTGTATTGATTAATATAGCCTTGTAGTATAGTTTGATAGCAGGTAGGGCAATACCTCTAACTTTGTTCTTCTTTCTCAAGATTGCTGTCACTATTTGGGGTCTCTTGTGGTGCCATATAAATTTTTTGATTAGTTGTTCTAGTGTGTGAAAAAAATGCCATTGGTATATTGATAGAGATCGCATTAAATCTGTAGATTGCTTTGGGTATTATAGACATTTTAACAAAGTTAATTCTTCCTATCCATGAACATGCTATATGCTTCCATTTATTTGTATCTTCTTCAATTTCTTTCTTCAATATCTTGTAATTTTCTGACTACAGGCCTTTTACCTCCTTGGTTAAATTTATTCCTAGGTATTTTATTTTATTTTAGTATGCAATTATAAATGGGATTGTTTTGTTAATTTTTTTCTGATAGTTCATTATTGTATACAAAATGCAACCGATTTCTGAATATTAATTTTGTATCCTGTGATTTTACTGAATTCATTTATCATTTCTAATAGTTTTTTCGTGGAAGCTTTGGGTTTCTCTATATATAGAGTCATGCCATATTTTACTTCCTCCTTTCCAATTTAGATGCCTTTTATTTCTTTTTTTGTTTGATTGCTGTGGCTAGAACTTCCAGTACTATGTTGAATAAAAGTAGTGAAAGTGGGCATTCTTGTCATGTTCCTGATTTTAAGGGGAGTGCTTTTAGCTTTTCCCCATTGAGTATGATATTAGTTCTGGGTTTGTCATATATGACCTTTATTATGATGAGATATGTCCCCTCTGTTCCCACTTTGCTGCCAGTTTTTATCATGAATGGATGCTGGATTTTGTCAAACATTTTTTCTGCATCTATTGGTATGACCATATGATCTTTATTTTTTATTTTGTTTATGTGGTGTATCACATTAATTTATTTGCAGATATTGAACCAACCTTTATACCAGGAATGAATCCCACTTGATCATGATATATGATGTTTTTAATGTTGCTGAATTTGGTTTGCTAATATTTTGTTATGGATTTTCACATCTATGTTCACTAGGGCTATCTGCCTATAGTTTTCTTTCTTTGTAATGTCGTTTTTTTCTGGTTTTGGAATCAGGGTACTGATGGCCTTGTAGAAAGAGCTTGGGAGCTTTCCCTTCTCTTGGATTTTTTGGAATAATTTGAGGAAAATAGGTGTTAATTCTTTTCTGAATGTTTGATAAAATTCACCCATGAAGCCATCAGCCCAAGACTTTTGTTTGTTGGGAGGTTGTTGATTGCTGAATCAATTTCTTCAGCAGAAATAAGTCTATTCAGATTTTGTTTCTTTTTGATTCAGTCTTGGAAGAATGTATGTTTTTAGGAATTTATCCATTTCATTCAGATTATTCCATTTGTTAGCATGTAATTGTTCATAACATTGTCTGATAATCCTTTGTTATTTCTGTGGTGTCCGTTGTCACTTCTCTTTCATTTCTGATTTTATTTAGTTGGATCTGTTTTTTTGCTTGATGCGCCAGGTTAAATGTTTATCAATTTTGTTTATCTTTTCAAAGAACCAGATCTTGTTTTCATTGATCTTTTGTATTGTTTTTTTTTTAAAGATTTTATTGGGGAATTGGGGGAGGGGAACAGCATTGGGAAATCGGGGAAGGGGAACAGACAAGTTGCTGTCATTTTGTTCTTCAGTCTAGTTATGGAGGACATCGCTTCACTGGCCCATGTTGGTACTATGAACATTGCACTCTTCCCAGGTGAGGCAGATTGGTGGCCGGTCACTGGATGGCCGCTCATGGTGGCTCTCAGCAGCTCACGTTGGCTGCTGGCCGCTCACGGTAGCTTACTTTTTTATTATAAACATATTTTTATTTGCTGGTTTGTTTATCTGTATATTTCCTTTGTGAAGAATTTGCTCAGATCTGTTGCCTGTTTTAAAACTGGGGTGTGTTTTTTTTAATTGTTGAGATTTAAGAGTTCTTTATATAATCTGGATTATATATAGTCTTTTACGAGATATGTGATTTGCTACATCTCCCAGTCTGTGGGTTGTCTTTTCATTCTTTTAATAGTGTAGTACCTTTCATGACACACGATCATGGAGATTTTCTTCTAGAAGTTGTATATTTTATCTTTAGGTCTATGAATTAATTTTTGTATAAGGTGTGAGGCATGTGTTGAGATTCATTTTTTTTGCATCCCCATGTCCAGTTTTTCCTGCACCATTTGTTGAAAAGACTTTCCTTTCACCATTCAGTTGCCTTTGTACCTTTGTCAGAACTCAGTTGACTATATCTTTGGGCTTTCTCTTCTGTCTCTTGTCTATCTTTGTACCAATACCACACTATCTTGATTGAATTATTATAACTTTATAGTAGTTCTTGAAATCAGGTAGTATGATTCTTCTAACTTTGTTTTTTGGTGTTTGGTTTTTAAAAAGATTTTATTGGGGAATTGGGGAAGGGGAACAGTGCTGGGGAATTGGGAAGGGGAACAACCAAGTTGTTGTCCTTCAGTCTTAGTTGTGGAGGGTGCAGCTAGCTCAGATCCAAGTCCAGTCACGCCACTCAGTTCAAGGTGCTGTGTTCAATCTTAGTTGTGGGTGGGCGTAGCCCACCATCCCATGTGGGAGTCCAACCGGAAACCTTGTTGTTAGGAGCACGTGCTCTCACCAGCTGAGACATCCTGCCACCTGTTGGCAGCTCAGCAGCAGCTCAGCTCAGGCGTAGCTCACTGGCCCATATGGGAATTGAACTGGCAACGCTGTTGCTCAGAGCTCACACTTTTAACCAACCGAGCCACTCGGCCGGCCCCTAACTTTGTTATTTTTAAGAATATACCAGTTCCTTTGCTTTCCCATATAAATTTTAGAATCAGCTTGTTGGTATCTCCAAAATTCTTGCTGGGATTTTGATTGGAATTGTGCAAAATCTAAAGATCAAGTTGGGGAGAAATAGTATTTTAATTATATTGACTCTTCCAACCCATTAACATGGTATATCTGTCCATTTATTTAGATCTTTGATGTCTTTCATCAGTGTCGTGTAGTTTTTCATGTACAGATCCTGCAAATATTTTGTTTAAATTTATACCTAAGTTTCTTTCTGGTGCTGTTGTAAACCTTACCTCTTTTTAAACAAGGAAAATAATCTCAGAGTATATTTTCAAACTGACTAGGCCTATTCTGATATGATCTCAGGCTGAAATTTCATTAATCTTCTGATTACATGCCATAAGCTCCATGTTTGACTTGTCTCACAGTGGCATGCTGACTCCCAGAACCAGTGTCTTAGTATTGCACTCTTCTAGTTGACAGTAACTCTGGACTATAGCTGCAGGACTTTTTGGGGAAGTCCATAAAGAAACTTCATATTACATACTTGTGGCAATGTCAAGGGGAAGCATTATCTCTAGGTAAACCAGTTTGGAATTGCAACAGGTCTAGGAAGTGGGTGAGAAGCAACAACACTTCATTATAGTGACAGCAATTAGAACTAGATATACACAGGCCAGACCTATAGTTCTTTTTTGTTTCTTAATTTCACACATATCTGTAGGGTGATAATCTTCTGCCCAAATATTTTAAGCCACTTGTAATGATTCCTAATTATCAAACATTTACATCAACATTCTGGACTTTATTTCTATTACAGCAGCTATGCTTAATTAAAAATATAGAGAGCTAAATCATACTCCTTTTAATACAACATCTACCCTGCAAGCTCCCAATTTAAAATCAGTCCTATAATCTTCTTTCTCTGATCTTTTACCCAAATAGATGAGTGTCCATATCTTGTAAATGAGTGGAGTTTGACATCATGAATTTATGGTTACAAAAGCAGATGGGTTCTCACCACAGCTAGCCAACCCTTCTAGTATGTGTTTTGGGTCAGCCACTCCCCTGTTTTCCTCAGGGACATTTTAGAGCCTTCCCCACTTTCCCTAAACCTCTCTGCCTGCAAGTTCTCTTTCTCTCTGCAGACGATTTCCCTCCCCAAAGCACCAAGAACATTGGGTCATACTTAGTTGTATCAGCTCCTGTCCTTTTCTCTTCCCAATCTCTGAGGAAGAGGTGGCCCTATTCCTGCTTAAGGCTAATCTGCTACCTTTTATTCAATCAACTGAAATATATTAAGTATCTATTATGTGCTAGATACAGCAGGTCCTCAAATAATATTTCATTCAACATCATTTGGTTATAATATTGATAAGAAAAAAATTGATTCCCAGCAGGTCTACTGTCTGTGTGGAGTTGCATGTTCTCCCCATTACTGTTTGGGTTTTCTCTGGGTACGCTGGTTTCTTCCCACATCCCAAGATGTACATGAAAGATGAATTGGCATGTCTATATTATTTTGGTCTGAGTGAGTATAGGTGTGTGTGTGTGTGTGAGTGTGCCCTGTGTTGGAAGGGCTTCCTGTCCAGGGTTGGTTCTTGCCTTGCACTCTGAGCTGCCAGGACAGGCTCCAGCCACTCAGAACCTTGAACTGGAATAAGCAGGTTGGAAAATAATGATCTTATTTCTTTTTACTAATCTTTCTTAAATGGATATGTAGCTCACATTTATTTCAATGTTTAATATTAGAAGTGTTTTTGCTCTTTATTTAGAAGTTTGGTGATTTTTTTTATCAGAAATATGCCATGGGAACTTAACTCTTGTTTATATCAATTAACCTATGATAAAATTGGTTTCATTATATATCATTTCACTTAAAGTCATAATTTCCAAGAATCTATCTACGACATTAAGTGAGGACTTAATACGTTGTACTTGGAGCTGGGGACATAGTGGAGAACAAAGCAGCTCACATTCTGGGTGCAGGAATGACAGACAAACAACTCAACAAAAAAATTATCAGTTAAAATAGTGTGTGTGATAGAGAATGACAAATGGTCAGGGATGGACTCTGAGGAGGGGCCATTTGAGCCATATAAAACCTGAAAATTGACAGTGAGTCAGCCAAGTAAAGATCAGAGCGACAGCATTCCAGATTATTGCAACAGAACATACAAAGGCCATGCAGAAGGATAAGCTTAGCATGTTCAAAGAACAGAAAGAAGGTCAGTGTGACTAGGTTGTATTGAGTGAGAGAGAGCGAACAAGCAGCAAGAGGTGAAGTCAGAGGAGTGAGCAGAAGCCAGGCTATGTATGGCCTTGTAGGCCCAAATAAGGAGTTTGAATCTTAAAAGTACAGTGGGAAATTATTGGAGACTTTACAGCAGAGGAGTAACATGATTTATGTTATTAAATCATTCTATCAGGTTGTCAGAAAAGCCATGACGTATTTTGTCAATGTTTTTCAAAGGTCATTTATTTATATAAAGAACAAACATAAATGAATGATATATTTCCTGTTTTGTTCGATAACCTTTTGCCATCTTTCAGTGAGTTTCATAATTCCTCGTTCATAGAATGACCTGTCTTTATTTGCAAAAAACTGAACAAGGTGCTGACTGCCAGCCTCATCTGAATTGAATGTTATACTATGCAAGCAGTTTTAAAGAGAGCAAGACAAGTGGAAGTCTGACGGTGCAAGGTCAGGCGAGTATGGTGGGTGTGGCAACACATCCCATCCAAGCTCCGATAATTTTTGACGGGTGATCAGACTTGTGTGTGGCCTCACATTGTCGTGATGGAACACAACTCCTTTACAATTAACAGGCTCTGGACATTTCTGGATGATGGATTCGTTCATACTGTCCAATTGCCAACAGTATGCATTCAAATTGATTGTTGTTCCTTGGTAGGAGCTTGAAAAACATGACACCTTTAAAATCCCACCACACTGAAAGCATTACCTTCCTCTGATGAATGTCTGCTTCCGATGTCGTTTGCGGTGAATCATCACATCGGGACCAAGACCGTTTGCGCACCACATTGTTGTAAACAATCCACTTCTCATCACCAGTTATCAGTTGCTTCAAAAAAGGATTGTTTTCCTCACGTTTAGTGAGCATATTGCAGATGTTCATATGCGCCATCAAATGAACTTCTTTGAGTCCATGCGGAACCCAAATATCAAGCTTGCTTACGTATCCCAGCTCCTTCAGGTGGTCATGAATGCTTGAATGATGGGTATTCAATATTTCTGCAATCTCTTGTGTTGTGTAATGTGGGTTTTACTCAATCAGTGCCTTTATTTTGTCATCATCAACCTCGGTGGGCCTCCCTGACTGAGGAGCAGCGTTGAGATCAAAATCACCAGCACGAAATTTCATGAACCATTGTTGGCACTGATGTTCTTGTAGAGCATTGTCACTGTAAACTTTATGCAACTTTTTACAAGCTTGACATGCGTTCTTCCCTTTATAGAAGTAAAAGAGTAAAATATGGCAAACATGCACAGTTTGGTCTTCCATCTTCAACTTGTTGTAAAATCTCCACAACTCAACCAAATCGCTCAATTTTTTAGAATGAAGCTAGAACTGTCAGCTGTCAAATGACATAGCAGTAACATAGATGTGAATGACTCTAGTACTTTCAAAAATGAACTAGTGCCATCTGTCACAAACATACGTCATGACATTTCCGACAACCCAATAGCTGCTACATGGAGAATGGCTTGTTGTTGGGAGGCAAGAATGGAAGGAGGGAGACCAATTAAGAGACTATTGTCATAGTCCAGGTAAGAGAAGAGAGTGGTTGGACCAGTGTAGTAAAGGAAGAGTTGGAAAAAGTGAATGAAGATGTGTTTTGGAGGTTTTGTCATCAGGACTAGCTGATAGATTGGATGTGGGAAGAGGGGAATCAGGACAACTTCTCAGTTTGTGGCTAGAATACCTGGGTAATTGAAGTGTCATTTACTGAGAGGGGAGGAACAGCCTTTGGAGGAAATCTAGGCACTCTTTTTTTTGGACATGTTATGTTTGAAATACCTTTTGGCTCTGGAAGCGGTGATGTTAGGTAGGCAGTTGGATATGTACCTGGAGCTCAACTGGGGAGGTCCTGCTAGAGATATAAATTTGGGAGTTTTCAGTATAGAGATGTTAGTCAAAGCCATGCGATATAAATATAAATAGCAAACAGAATAGGGCCATGGTTTGAATCCTGGGGCACTCCATCATTTAATAGTAAAGCGATGAGCAGAATCAGCAAAGACTGAGTAGAAATGGCTAGTAAGGTTGGAGGAAAACAGAGTGAAGTATCCTAAAAGCTAAGAGAAGTGTTGTGTTTTATATCTTCCAGGGGCCAGTTAGAAAACAGAAACTACATTCAGAATTTTAAACAAAAATTTAACATGAGGAATTGGTTACTCCGGTGAGAGCTGTTCTCAGCAAGAAGTCAGAAGCCAAGGAGGGGATGGTGAATTAACCCAGAAATTTAGCAACAGCAAGAAGTTGTTTCACTTCTGAGTGCTTCACCTCTACTGGAGGAGAAAATAGAAGGTGGTCTTATCCAAGTCTAGGATCAAGGACCACCCAGGAGAAACAGGAAGTCTGGCCCAGCAGGAGCTTGGTTCATGGAGGGAGAGCCTAACCAGTGGGAGCCACAGAGGAGATATAGCCACTGCTAGATATAACACTCTAAACAGAGGAAAAGGAAGGGGAATACCCTGGCTTTACCCCCTTCTCCTGCTCTCCATTCTTCAGCCAATGATTCCCATTGGCCAAATCTATTAGAAAGTCAGAGAGGGATGATGCCTGGGAAATAGAGTTGTCTGTTCAACATAGCAGAGCAGGAGAAGAAGGGAAATGGCTCTGAGAGCAAATAGGCAAATGACCAGCACATGTAAGATAAGGACTTGGAAATGACTATTGCATTTAGCAATGTGGAGGTCATTGGTGACCTTGAAAAGAGCAGTTTAATAGAGTGGTGTGATCAAAAGCCTGACAGGAGTGAGTTCAAGAGATAATGGGAGGTGCTGCGGAGGAACGGTTGTTGATCTGTATTGGGATCAGGTCCCCGGCTCATCCGGGACTCCCGTTCTTGTCTTCTCCCCACTGAGCTGCTGCCTGGTGAAGAGGAAGCCATGGCGTTCCGGGTCACCAGGAACACGAAAATTAATACTGAAAATAAGGTGAAGATCAGTATGGCAGGCGCAAAGCGAGTGCCCTTGGCCACTGCTGCAGCCTCCAAGCCCGGGCTGAGGCCAAGAACGGCTCTTGGAGACATCGGTAACAAAGTCAGTGAACAGCCCCAGTCCAAATTGCCTCTGAAAAAGGAAGCAAAAACTTTAGCTGCTGGAAAAGTTATTGCTAAAAAACTACCAAAACCTCTGGAAAACGAACTCGAGCCTGTGCCTGTGCTGGAGCCTGAGCCAGAGCCAGAACCTGAGCCTGTTAAAGAAGAAAAACTTTCGCCTGAGCCTATTTTGGTTGATACTCCCTCTCCAAGCCCAATGGAAACATCTGGATGTGCCCCTGCTGAAGAGTATCTGTGTCAGGCTTTCTCGGATGTACTTCTTGCAG